>NW_009634036.1:12518-31809 GCF_000690535.1 Cariama cristata
TTAAACAACATTAGGGCCCTGGCCTGTAGGCGGAGCGTGTGCACAAAATCAGAGTCTCATCACTCAACAGATCAAACTTGTTGGGCAGATCCTGTTTGCAAAACATACAATTAAAGCTTTGATTCGGTCCAGTTACGAGTCTAGCTTTGAAAACTGAGACAAGAAGAATTCACGCCAACATCTGGTGAGACCACTGGACACTTAAAAATAAAAAGAAATGAGCTCTCTGGGGTGGTATTTAGATTATGTTGCTATTTGTCTTTTGTGTCCTTCATCAAATGACTGGTGGGACTTTAACACAAACAAGAGCTTCATTTTTTTCCCATGATTTTGATGTGATGAGCATGGGTGTGGGAATCTGGTTTTTTTTGGTGTCTTGTTGCTCATTCCTCTTACTCTCCTTTCTCTCATGTAACAGTTTTCCTAAGGAACAACCACTCAACCACTTTGTGCTGACGCTTCTCTCTCTCTCCTTCCTGTTCCTATTTCTGAGTCATTCTCAGAATTCCTATTAAACACAACTCTTCCCTCCCTAACAATGTCACTGTAGCACAGAAGAGACAGTCTACTAGCTCCTACCTGAATACTCCAACAGACAGTTCCTATTTATTTTCTTGGCATCTGTAAAAGTATTCCGTGAGTTGGCAATAAAGGAGTACCGATACAACAAATGCATCTGTTCGTCAGGCTAGTTCTTGCCAATGCAAGTACATAATCATTGCTCTAGAAAAATCTCAAACCTGTAAGACTTGGCACCTCTTCCTCTACTGCATGGTATAGGAGTTTTTCCTGCAGCAGCAAAGCCATGCTAAACTGGTGAATGGTTACATGTGGCTGCACACCAGGGTTTTTGCTGTCTGGATTTTACAAGCACTGTGAACACAAGGCAGAGGGGAGGCTGGTCTCGATAGATAACATGCTTATCCTGCATAAATTACCACATTTGCATGTCTAATAGTGGCAGAACTTTCTCTAGAACTGATGTCTTAAAACTGAAAGCAAGCACACAGTTACAGAGAAACAAAATTCCCTGCCAGTGCTAAACTGCAATGTCCAGTTGTAGAGATTAAAGAAGAAGACTTGTAAGCCAGAAAAGACTTTGTTCTGCTCTATTAGTACCAAATTAGCTATGTTTTCTATGATTCAATGTGACATAATTGCTAATGACCATTATAAGGGACGTGACATGGCATTTGATGGTACATAATTTTAAAATTGCTGCAGGAATTATGCCATGTACTACAGTTTAAGATGATAATCTTTTTACGACACAGAGCTATTTCTTCAGAGCTTCATTCTCTCAAGCCAGAGCTGAAGATAATTGCCACAGTCTAGTCCTACAGAGCTCAAATCCACAGTTAGACAAACTTCAGAAAATCAGAGAGAGCAAAAGACATCTTAAGGCAGAGGTACATAGAGTCAATGGAGGTATTGCTGTGCCCTTTCTGATCCATCAGTCTTCCAAATACCAGACATGTGCGCACACACAAAACTGAAGAATGCCATCCTGTTAATTTGGAGGCTGCTGCACGCATGGGGCCTTCCCAGATACAGCCTTGTCATTCCAGCCAGGGTGCTTCTGCTGGAGACCCAAGGTGAATACTAAAGGCATTTCATTGACTTTCTGTCACATGAGGGTTTTGCACACAGAAGGAGTTGCTCTCCATCCAGACACACCTTTTCTACAGGTGCTTCCACCCTCAAAGCAACCCTCATTCACTACTGAAGTGTGTGCTGACTTTTCAGTGCAATGGGTCACCTTTGGATAGCCAGGACACTGCTTCTCTCTCTTAAGAAACCTATGTCGCTATGAATGTGAGGTCAACCATATTCTCTTTGCAAACTTACAGTGATGGGTGACTTGCTATGTAATGGGCAACTTATTCTCCTGAGCCAATCTTTTATCCTGTTGAAGGTGCCAGAGTAGTTCCTTTGCAGTCATAACAAATGTTTTACTCATGGTAAACCATTAAACAAAGGAAGGGTACAAGTATTTTATAAAATTCTCCTGTGAATTTATTTATTTAAATTCTCAGAGCTGAAATTAAAACAGTCAACGATTTTTAGGTTTATATTAATATGACTATTATTTTCCTCTGAAAAAGTGATGTTTAGATAAATATTAAGTAAAACTAAACAAAGCATGACAGGAGAAAAAAACTCTCCCCTGTATGAAACATGTAATTCCAAGTACAGTCTCTGCACACAGATATTCAGCAGCTTCACTTTGTCATGGTGATGTCACAAAAATAGTGACTGAAACTTTACCCACCCCTCTCCATCTCCCTGACTCCAAATAAACCACAGGAGCATGATAGCCCCAGTAAACTTCGAGTTTAAGACCGGGTTACTATATAACCACTGATTTTTCTAAACTATTGCACAGGTCCCCCTTCCGATGATATGTTTAAATCTTCCTGCTCCATCTTGCACCACAGCACAGCTCTTACCTCTGTTTCAGGACATACCAATTTGATTTGTAACTCAAAGAAATACAGAACAACAACTCTCATTTACATGCTCTTACTCCACATGCATGTAGGTATGAGCAACCATTTTGGGCTCATTAAGATTTCTGCAACATTTTTAAGACAAAGCTGATGTCACAGGCATGCCTGGGGCTCAGAAGCTTGGATGGCAGCAAATAATGCCATGAATAAGGTGTGACCGCATTAAAGTTGACTGTCTTTAAAGTTATAATGTACCTCTAATATATCTTTCATTCTGGCTTTTCAGTATACCCATTGTACCGACCTACAGTCCCTCAGAATCACTCCTACATGAGAAGTATGAGAGGGTCAGTGATCTAAACGAGTCTGCAGTGGCACCAGGGAGTCTCAATTAAGGCAAAATAACTTCTACCACTTCACCTATCACCTCTGATGTGGGTACCGAATGCTTGTAAATCTCTTCTCTGTAGGCTCTCTCATTTGTCTTATACCTAATCCTCTTTGTGAAACTTTCCCCACCCTTTGAAGGTAACTAAGATTCATCTTGTTCATCTGTTCTTTGTACCTCATTGCAGAAATTGATGCTTGAGGTAAGGTAGCTGGATAATGATCACAAATAGCTTCCAAGAGCCTCTTTGGTGTTAAAATAACTTATTTTAGGGTACTTTCTCTTCCTGCCTGCTGGGTTTAAAAACTTCCTGTGGCACACATAACATATAGGACTGCAAATTCTTGTTGCATAGTTTCCAGAACAGCTTTTTAAAGCATCAGTGCCATTACAAATCTTTATCAAGTACATTAGGAATTGTTAAAATGATGCAGGAACAGACAGCTACATCACCTGCTGCAGGTATAAACATCCCCTGCCCTACTAGTTAAACAGTGTATGGGGTAGGTTTAGCTGATACTGAGAAACTGTTACTTAGATAAAATCCTGACAAATGTTTTATGCTTCTTCAAATTGTATCTTGTAGCCACTTGCTGCTGGTTTTCTTTTGGGGTATAAAAAGTCTTTGGGAATCTGACTGCTTGAAACAACACAGAACCACAAACTATGAGCGGACAGTATTTAGCTGTTACAAGAGCTTTTCACTGCACTAGGAAGTTAATTCATTGCATCTAAAAGGTTCTCTGATCCTCACAATGTAGGACAGGGCGATGCCAGTTCCCTCATGTCCCCTGGGAAAAGTCCTAATCCTTTCCTACAGATTTTGGATATTATAGATAAGAGACTGAAGGGAGAAAAAGACGCAGAATGGGAGGTTCTCGTTAGATTTGAAGAGCCAATCTGTTTATGACACAAAGACTTCTTGGCATTTTCTTCTTGTGGTTAAATTGCCATATTCAGTTTTGTATTTCTACAGATATTCTCCTGCTTAAGAAACCTCAGCCTCGAGGTCATTTTGTTTCTGCTGCAAGTCCTTCCTTTCTTTAGTACTTTGTCCATAAAACCAGAGCCTACTAAAATCTTATCTCTAAGAAAGCGCATCTCAGACGTGTTCTGAGGTCAAGATTTAAATGTTTGGGCTTTCCATGAAATGGTTCAGTTGTTTCCAGGAAGGGGGTAATATAAAAATTTTGGCCATACTAAAAATAAATAAATAAATAAATAAAACCAGTAGCCTTCATGTTTGAGAGAAGGGCCTTGCAACTGATACGAGGGGTCACTTTCTTGGCAGGGATGTGCCCTTTGCTGTTTTTTTTTCATACAAAATAAAGCCCTTGTTCCCATTTGGCTGACCTAAGACTGTGAGAGTGCTTGGTTAGCACAGCTAAGTCCAAAGTCGGCAAAGACATTTTCTGAGTGTGCTGGGATCAGTGCCACTTCCTCTGCAATTGCTCTTTCTAGTTTAGCAGGAGAGGACAAGGGAGCCAGTGGAAAGAAACAGCGTGAGATGAAGAAACAGGCATGAGGGATGCTGAGCCAGGCTTGGGAAAAAAAAATTGAAACATAGAGCATGGGAGGGAGAGCAAAGAACATTAAAGGTACCTGGAAAACATTTTGTTTTAACTTCAGGGACTTAACTGCATTTAAAGTAAAAGAAGAGGACATTTCAAAATGGGAAGGTGTAAGAAACACTGTCAAAAGATTTTGTGCTGGAGTGAAATACAGTGTTTTCCAATAAGAAGATTTCATCAAAATTGATCTAGTTTTGTGAGACACTTATATGTCCCTGGATCCACAGAAAAAGTGCTTCAGCCAAAAGTTGGTGCCATGCACTAACTACACTCGTTATTTGAACTGCTGGACATACTGCCCTAAAGACCTACGTGTCGTCGTCTTTTGTGATTCTTCCCATTTGGCTGTGGAAAGATTTCAACATCTGATATATAATGAATCTCCTGTTTCATATCAACAAGGATTCATTACGGTGAGGCTGCAGTGCTACATGCTTTATCTGAACCTACAGTAATTACAATAGCAAGTCTGCTGGTCTTCACTTATCTTGTTTGCCAACGTATCTATTGATAGTGAAAGAAACAACGGTCAACCTTCCTAATGAACACAATCAATCACAGTACACACATGCCACAACCAAGGCCAAAATGTTAAGACGTGCGGCAGCCCTGCAGAAAAGAAGCCTCCAACAGTGGCAGAGCAGAAATATTGGAGAAAAAGACCAAAGCAAATCAAATATCAATTTGAAACCAACAACGGTGGATTGTTTTGCAAAATAAAAGGGCTGCTGTCTTTGTGACAGCTTACTGAGCCATGTGCTTTAGGCAGAAAGCCAGGATGAAAGGAGGAGCAGGGAAATTGAGCTCTCTGATGCTGTCTGCAGTAAGCATCGTTCTCTGAGCACAGGAAACACCTTTCATTTCTCCATGTCATTTTTGTGTTCAACAGCCAAATACATTAGTGAAATATCTGAATTCATCTGAAGAGAACGTTGTGCTATAGAAGAAAGCTGTGAAGGTATATACCATGTGGTGCTCTCTCCCTGCTTAACGGAACCCTATATTTCTTTCCAAAGTGTCCACTACTGGTCTCTGTCAAAGGCTGAACAGCTGAGATACTGAAGACCCTGCTCTGACCTAAGTATAGCTCTTACGTTCTTACGTATCTTCGATCAGATAAATTAGGACTGAAGTTAAACAAATTGGCTGAAATTTCATCCTGGAAAAAAGAACTAGCAGACAGCCTATGCCCCACTCAATTTCTCAAAACAGGCATTAACTGGAGGTTAAGCAGGGCAGTGGCACTGCATCGGTCCTCTGCTTCAACATGCTTTTCCTTTCAAGCCAGGAAAGGGAAGAATCTACTTCTCTCACCATTGCAACTTGCAGACTCCTCCGATGCGTCTGAGGAGGAGAGGGAATGACTGGCTTGCTGGGTCACCCAGACATCTGTAGCAATTCTATAGCATATTGCAGAGCCCAATTAATTTCCAGCCCTGTTGATCCAAATTCTCAACTTCATTCTGCAAACTACCTGGCACTTCAAAGCTCAGAGTAATTCCACCTCTCCTTAAGTGTCCTTAATTAAGTGTTGTTAATTACGTTTCTAAAGGCAGTCACGTAGACCAATGCATTTCATATCATGTTGATATCAGCATGCCCAGATAAGCAACTTCTTCCCTTTCATCTTAGCAGCCATTCCACCACACAAAGCACTGCTGGTGGTTGTTGGCATAGATCTTCATGCCTGGCTGCAATGTATCTGCCAGAGCATGTGGGACCATGCGTACCTGAGCACGCAGGTGGGTTTGTTGGTAGCCAGGCATGCTTCCACCACTCCTCTGCAGAAAGTCACTCTGTGAGACAACCAAATGTCTGGAGATAATAAGGATGTAGCCACAAGATCTAACCAGAATCATGTGCAGGCAGGTGGCTTTTGAGGTTTTGGAGATGAAAAGCATGCCAAGTATTGGGCTTTATGTCACCATGATCATAATATGAAATTGTCTATGGACTCTGCATTGTTCTGCTCCATAAAATGTTAATGTATTAAAGGAGGATGGGAATGAGACTGCTGTCTTCATGGATAGAGTGAAGTACCAGCATGCAGGCTGAAGCTCAGGGCATTATTCCTTCCCTGCATTTACTAAAACGAGGTAGCATCAATGAATTTTAAAAGCTTACCATACCCATTTAATTTATTCAGTCATAAAACATTAACTATAATTAAACAGTGAAAAATATATTAATGGCTTGAGACTTGCCAGGAAGTTCTGAGCAAAGGCTGAAATTTTCAGCTGTCACTCCAAACTTTATGCCATTCAGTAACAAAAATGAAAAATTGCGATATTCTACGTCTAGGCATAAGAGTCTAGTCATTTATTTTCTGATTAAACTGCTTTTATGGTTTTGCCCAAGGTCTTAATTTCATTTTTAAAAAGCTTTTAACATTCACATTGCTAGAATTTCAGAAAAGGAAAAGAATATAGGATGCGCATGCATGTATTTGTATGTATACTCACTTATTCATACACACGTAGAATAAAAATGCAAAATAAATATATATAGACTATATGAGTTTATATATAGAATGGATATGCACTTTTGCACATATGTACATTCTGCATTTTGATTGTACAGTTTCCTTTGGAAAGGAAAACTATGAATGATGGGCAGAAACAGCTAGCTTTTGCTTCCTTTCACAGCACAAATTTCTAAAGATTGTAGCCAGTTTTAATAACATCAGTATTATCGTAAGACCTTGAAATCCCAGCCAAGGTCAGCAGCAGTGGGAAAATATAATTACACAGAAGGGATTTTATCCCTCAGAAAAGGTATTTATCGCACCTAGGCCTGTACTGGTGTGACCTGAGTTTGATTCTTCCATCCCCAATCCAGCACTATCGACCTTGTCTGTGCGGATCTGGAGGACAATACCAGCCCAGTGCATTTCCTGGATAACCTAACAGCTTCTTCTGCCTTAAAAATTTCCTATGCCAGTAAAGCAGAAGGCATTACTTTGGTTGTGTTGGTGCCTAGAAGATTGAGTTAGAGACAAGAGTCCCACTGTGCTAGGATCAACCTATGCAAAGACATTGTATCCAAACTCTAAAGAGTTTATAACCCATGCACGTGTTTTCAATATCAACTGTCCTATCAGGTCAAGGTAGTTTGGTGGAAACCCAGCCCATTTAATGTGATTTCCTCACCCCAAAGGAAATGCACATGGAGCAGTGGGGAAGCAGAAGCCAATTTTGCAAGGGGGAACAAGTTGTGCTCTGCATCCCAAATTAGCAACAGTTGCAAACACTTTTGACTATGCATTTTTTTTTTCACAAGATGGCTTTTAAAAATCCATCTCTGCTTAACTTGTGCTGTATCAGCAACATTCATGAACTCCCTACACAGATCTCACCGTTATCAGACACCTTAGCTTCACTTTGGTCCCCATCTGCAAAAAACCCGCTTACTCCCTAGTACACTGCTCCATAATAAATATTACTCAGTAATTACTGAGGGAGTCATAAAAGGGAATTGGCATCCTAGCAACAGAATATTTGCACTCCTTACAGATTTGTGACTTTAATATTGAAGAGATACATCTTGCTTTATAAAATACTTTCCAGGCTGCTTGTTTCCTTCAGCTGAAGACTGAGCAAACGTCTCATGGTTTGAAGAGCAATCACAAGACAGCACAAAGTAGCATCCCATTTACAAACAGCATCACTGGCCAAACAAACAACAGAGAAGGATTTACAGGGACACATTCCTGAGAGCCTGCTGTTGAAATGTGTCAGCAAATCATCCACATGCTTAACTAGATTTGGCAGGAATACTGAGATTCAAACTATATTTTATTATAGAGGTTCACAGCTTAAACGTACAGGCATGGCAATACACTAGAAATGATCGTGACTGCGAATTGCTAGGAAATCAGCCTACATTTATCAAGGGAATCAATGCAGAGATATTCAAACCTTGATCAAGAAGGGAAATTTATGATTCTTTCTGTGAGAAACCATTAGAAGAAAATCCCTGCCTACCCAAACACACATCAAAGAGAGCTACTTTTTATTAAGAGGTGTCTGTCAATCTCTAAGTACTCGTATGTGCATGTCCACTTAAATGTAGGATGAGTCAAACAATTACACCAGTATTAAGACCAGTTCAGCATATTCTGAATTCAAACATAAACTGGAAATACACTCTGTATCAGCTAAGCTCCCTACCACTCTGTAATAAACACTTCTCAGCAATCAGCCTTTCTAAAACCCTGATTAAGTATAAATTCCCCTTGCACTGTCCAACACATTCAAAAATATCAGGCTATTTTGGCCCACCTGGAGTCCTAACATGTGGACTCTCTACAGGGAGTTTCAATCTTGAGTATCTCGCCTGGAAAACACCACTCATTCTCACGCCTCATCGCTGATCACCAGTCCAGCAGATTCACTTAGAGGGAGCCTCAGACAGCTCCCAAACCTCTAAGAGCTTTATAGGCCAATAACCAGCAACTTAAACTCTTTCTAAAAATTAATAGGCAGCCTGAGGACAGACAACAGTACAATAGTGTAATGTGTTCAGGGTACAAAGCACCTCTCAACAAGCATCTGACTAAATTACCCACCAGAGGCTTACTCCAAAGCCTACCAACCAGGAAAAAAGCTCTTTCTGACTTTCCAGGGTCTTAGATGATGTCCCTAACTTACTTCAGATTCACAGGAAAGCAACTGGAGGACATGTGTGGGTTCAGCAATAAAGTCTAGGTACAAATGGAAAGATGGTGATATTATTGCTTCTATTAATATACAAATGAAAGCCTCCACATAATTTGTCATATCTAATTATACTACCTGTTACCTTGAAAGGAAATGCACATGCCCATACTCCTTTGACTAAAGGAGATTCAGTACCTCTTTCTTTATACCCAGTTAATGAGAGCACTTTAAATCAGGAGTGTCTCCTGACTTACTGTTCTTCTGCTATTAGCTAAACAAGACCCTTTTCCATTTGAAATAAGTAGGGAGAAAAATTAACTCTATACCAAAGGCTAGTTAAGTTACCATGAATTTGACAAGAAGATCTGTTCTGTTGTGGTCCATCAGGAAGGCACTGGCCATGCCATGCCCAGCAGCACCGTTTGGCTCTGTGCACCCCTCGGACAGGACACCAGGCAGCCTGCTCCCAGCAAACCTGAACAAGACGTGCTGCTGCAGTGGTCTGACAAGTTTGGGAGCAGCCTGTCCGACTCACTCCACAGCGGGAAGACTTATTTTGCTTCTTCCCCACAATGGAGCTACACAGGGACCTGTAATCTACACTACTTCTGATGATCTCTTGAATGGCACTCAAGGATGTCTAGACACTTCATTTTCTGAGAAGCAGGTGGTGCTGCTCACTGTGCCAACAAGCACGGTACAGAAGAGCAGGTAAAAGGAAAGCCCTGTGCTGTGGATTGAGACCGGGCAGATGCAGTGTGCATACAGTAGTCCTTAATGCCTCAAATCTTGGGTGATTTAGTGAATTTTTAGTCTTCTCCTTTTAGAAGTCTCCTGAAAAAATTCAACACCTCACAAAATAAGTACACAGATTGTGCTAGTACTGACTGCTTTCACCTACTGCCATTACAATAAAATTTTAAAATTGTGCTAAACTGACTTAAGTACCACATACAGTAGAAAAAAGTACTATAGATTGAAAAGAAGAATAAGGTCGTCTTTTTTTCCTAACCTAGCTGTAACAACCTGCTGATAGCTAATGAAAAGGACCAGGAGGCGATCATGTTGGACTTTGTAAGATGTTTGGAGCCCACTTGTGACTGTGCATGAACTGCAGATCTCATGTGTGTAAATGGGCATAAAACCCACATATCTGACCTATTTTGAATTATTACGCAAAATTATTTGGAGATCATCAGGCTTCTTCAAAGCTTATATTCACTTCATCTTCTCTTTATTTTACAAGCTTTGAACGTACTTTATTATAAAGCCAACACCATTAGAGAAAAAATTGATTTAAAACTCAAATTGAATTAGAAGGGATTATCCACAATTATTTTCTTTCATTTAAAATGTAAATTTTAATGCCAGCTATCTGGAACCAGCAGAAAAGCAAGACTCCTGTTTGATGATTCACACTGACTTGTAGGATGCATTTAATAAGGAATGATAAGAACTCTAATTCTACACAGCTGGATAGGCTCCTCTCATGCCATGCTACCACATTTCTAACCCAAACTTTACAATTTCCCTTCCACTTCACAAGTTTGCAGACCTCCTGGGTCATGCTGGACCAAGCACCTTTAGTGCTAAGTGCATTAATGTATCTCCTCACATAGCGTTACTGCGTACTCTTTAGTCTCTTGCATGTGGGCAAGGCAATGGGTGCAAGAAGCGTGGCTTCCACACAAGTGCGCACTATCCACCATAGCTTATTGTTAATTCAATTGGGTTATCTTGCCGCAAGTAAAGCTTGAGAGTAGAACCACTGCTGTAACAACCATCAAAGCTACCTGCACTTATGTAGCTGTGAGGCCAAAGCTTTTCCATTATTTTGGAAGTAAATACATTTTGGTTGAACTTTTGACTGTTACCAGTGTTCTGCTTTCCCATCTCCCATATCAAACTGAATTAACATTAAATTAACATCTCTCAAAAAACTCGACAAAAATACATGAATGAGCTTGATTAAAATTCAGATAGAGTCTGAACTATGATATTAACATCATAGATCAATGGGATCCAGAGAGAAATGGATTACAGACAAATGAATACATACATATCATTCCCTCTTTTCCTTCATTTTCTATTGTATCTTTTTATATTTTCCTTCTAGCTTTTTTTCTGGTTGCACCTGTCTCTTTAGAATGACATGTAAAATGATCCACACTCCCATGTAAAACTCTATTTGCCATATATAGATAGTACTATTATTTGTATTACAGTGCAAAGCAAAATGAGGGACCAAGGGTGGGAAAAAAGTGTACATCGTGTCTCAAAGGTCCTTCGGTCCAAGAGAGAACAACAACCAGTGGAAGAAAAGCTATCCTTTTACTCTCCTTTATGTGTGGGAAATGGATGGAAGAGCAATAAGAGTCAAAACAAAAGAAAAAGCAGTCTTGAAACAAGTAAATCAACTAAAAAATAAATTATGAACTCAACTAGAGCTCATGCTTGATAAGTCACTGGATAAAAAACAAAAGGCACCCTTGGAACAGGGCTATTACAGCTAAGCAATGTTCCACTCTTCCCCTAAATAACTTGGGTAAAATCATGCAGGAGGACATTGGCAGAGTCACGGCTTATGTTTTGCCCTATGAGGTATCAGTTCAGTATGGATGTAACCTCCAGGGGTAGGTATGAGCTTAGGAGAATCCACTTTCGCAGAATTTACCAGTTGAAAGGAGCAGGAAAAACATAGCCAAGACAGAGCATTAGGGCAATCACTAATCATGGCCAGTTTCGCTGTGTGAAGGAGTACCAATAAGATGTTCGCAGTGAAGTTTTCTTGCCCTTTCTCATAAAGCTCAGACCTGCCCTGGGTTTTTATGAGTTCAGTATAATATCATCCAACACCACACAGTAGTGACTGTGGAGTACAGCCTGCCTTTCCTTTCTTATTTTATACATCATCTCAAACTCACTGCAATAAGCCCACAAAGCCAGCAGAGGCTTTAAAAAGTTAATGAGAAAGATGTAAGAAAAATGTATTACTGTTTGTTTCAGAGAGTCCTGCAATGCTGGTGGTTATATACTCTGAGACACTATGTCAGTTCCACACCGTGGGGTTTTATTGCATTATGCTGGCAAGCAAACAGATGTATCAATAATGACCAAATCTTTGTGTCCTTACTTAGTGCTACTTTTGATAATAATGATGCCTGAATAAGGGCTTCAGGCTTGGCTCTAGTTTCAGTTTTCCAGCACAAACTAGAATGAATCCAAAACAAAAGCTATTAATACAGTTTGAGTTTCAAATAAAGCTTTGCATATTGCTTAAGTCTTGGTCTCATGGCTTTTCTATGTTTCTGGCTTCATCAAATCAAGAACAGGACTACAGAAACATTAAGAATGATACAGAAATGATAACCAAAGATGTAATGGCCTTCCAAAAGTAACTGTCCCTACAGAACTGGGTGAAGGTGCAAAACTGGGAAACAATTTTCATTTGTCTAAATCAATATGCCTGTACTCAGAAACTACCTCTACTGCTGACACAAACCAGTCCTAATGAAAAAAGTCTTTATTTTCCATAGATTCAGTCAACCCAAATAAAAACTATTATTGAAATAGACATGGGTAATAATGAATTTTGGTCACCACAGATAAGCATGCTCTACCACACTTACACTACACTTTCAGGTCCTTTACTACTCAAAGCCTTCTGCTCTATTAGTTTGAAATCAAGAGGATTCAGTTTTAATATACCCTGTGATTTTCCTTAAATATTTCAACAACATTTATACTGTACCTTATCCACAAATGAAAATTTTTCTTAGACAAATATGACATTCATGATATCTTTCAATATGGAAGTGTTAGCATTTTTCAATTAACATATGGAAAGCTTGGTTAAGGTAAGTATGCAGTAACCAGGACAGCATACATCATACTTGCCAGAACATTTATGTGCTTTATTTCAAAGTACTGAAAATGCTTAGTTCCTTGGCTTTCGGTCAGTGAACAGACTTCAGGGTAAAAATGAATCACTGTAGAATAAATAAATCCACATCTTGTAAATACAGTATGGTTACTCTGCAATCTATTTGATGACAATATGTAACTAAAAATGCAGGAACTCTTTGTTTGTGGCGAACACACCTGTTAAATTAAGATAAATAATACACTGCACCTAAGATAGCTGAATCTGAAGTGAAGTCTATTACTTAACCAAAAAATAGAACTTCTAGCACCACCAAATATTACCATCTTCCATTACCAGGAAAAAATAAGATACAGGAATACCAGAGGAAAAGCCTGCTTTCAGACACTTCCAAGTATGCACCTGTTGTTTGGGGTGCAGGTTATTAATTTCTACTGCTTTATTTTTTATTGTTGCGTGTTTATTCTTCTTCCCTTTCCATCCAAAATGAATAAAAGGCTGTTCCTGCTTCTACTGATTTCAATGAAAGAAGTTTTTGTGCTTTTTGTCACACCTCACTGATGCAGGTTTGATTCATATAGATAACAACAGACATATTTTATACCAGTTCTCCAAATGCTGCAAAAAATTATTTCTCATTTGTGGAAGAGTATATTTAAACATAAACTTTGTAGCAATGGTAAAAAAGAATTACAAGATGAAGGGGAATAGCTGTTTAGTTTGCTGTAAAGTCCAGTGAAATTAATCCACAGATTCCTGATGGTTTAAAGAGGCTTTGGATCTGGACCTGGCTGAGAGGAAGATTGTGATTTTATTGACTCATGATAACCAATGACTTTGAATCCCCCTATTGCTGACATTGAACAGATAACTGAGACTGCTCACTTTCATTTAACAATACGTATCATTTAGTTCAAATTGTTCCTACAGAAAGAGAGGACCAAACACTACTTAAAATATCAGAAATAATACAAATAAAGGATTGCATATATATACACATACAAAACACTGAGGCATTTGGTCGGGTTGGGGTTTTTTTAAATACTAATTTGAAAGGGCTCAATGCATAGCTGCTAGTATGTAGGCCCCAATTTTTATATATAGATCACAAATATACAGTGAAGATGAATGGGCATGATTCATAGTACATATAATGCCTGAACAGAGTCTCGCCATAAAGCTTACTGGCTCTCTATGCCAGCAAGATAATGACACCAGACAATGAGAACTGTAGGCATGGAAGATTTTCAGTCAGACTTCATGTGCTCTGTATCACAATCTGATGACGCTTTTACTTGTAGGGCATGACCAAAGTAAATCATACACTATCTTTGCACGTGTATCTCATTGGATGAAGTCTAACACAAAGCAGTACTTTTTTCAGGTGACAGACATTTGATGAATAGACACATGAATGCCAAAGACCACTTCTAAATGGTATAATGCTGCTACTGTGAAAGAACCTGTGCTTAAGATCATTGCACACGTACATGAAATCTCACGGAAGGCTCTTGCCTGAAAAAGGTTTTGTACAGGGGCTCAGGGAGAGGCGGGGAGCTCTCTGCTGAAAAGGTTGCGATGGCCACACCGATGTGAAGGAGATGTGCAGAAATGCAACTGGAGTTAGAAGTGTCCAGGAGGGAGATCTGACTCCGAGTTCGTTTGCGGGCCTCCCTTCTTTCTCACAGCTCTTCAGCTCGGCCAGACTAACTGATTTTCGAACCACAGCTACACTAAAGATTTCACAGAAGCAGAAGACACTTACTTCACAGCCATAGTCTTGTTTGGTCCAAATGGGAGAAGAGAACCCTTCCCTGCCTGCCAGCTTACCCCTACTCTCCCAGCTATGTTCCTCCAAGAGACACGAATGCAGGCACCATCAGCCTCCCCCTTCGCCAAAGCGGGACAAATACCTCTGCCCAGGACTCCTCTCTGCATGAGGATTCATATGACAAGACCTGGGCCGGGACCCTTCAGGTACAGACTGCTTTTTTTTGTGCTGTACAACAAGCTGGCGCTGAGCTTCTTTAGGAGATGTGTTATATCTCTGTCATCTCTAGCTACCACAAGGTATGATGGTTGTTATGGCAACCTCTTTTCACGGAATGGCAAAGTATTGAACGCACATAATGCCTTGGACAGACGCACCAGCATCTTCCTTTTTCTTTACTGCAACCCGTTTTCTTTTCTTTCTTTCTTTTATAATTTATGCTTATCTAAGCAAGGTATAATACATGAGATTTGTCTTTTAAATCCAACATTGTTTCCCTTAAACCTTCCCCTCACCCCCAGTGCAAGTTATGTTATAAACCTACCTCAGAATCAATGGGAGATGCAGAATTGGGTGATTTTTCATATATATAGAGAATTTATGATCCTATAACTCATGCAAAAATTCACTGAAAAAACCCAACACCCTGTCTTTGATTTCACTAACCAAAATGCACTAAAATCTGAATATATTTAAATTTTTTTCTATGCTCTTTCTACTGGTACAGAATTGCTCACATGCATGAAACTAAGGCTTCATTTCTGTATGACTGTTTTGCAGGATTATAGTCTACTTTATAATGCATATTCTTCCTTTTCTATGCTGTATCTTCCATTTTCATTATGCCTCAATTAATACACTGAAATACGCCGAGTGGTTTCACATGAAATATGTTTCTCATTTTAATCGGTTTAGCATCAAAGGTTTTACACTGGTGTTTTCTAGGTTAGTGCGTAGGGTGTTTATTAATCTGTCTGTGATGCCTTCCCTCATTAGTGTTTAATGGAATTTCAAGCAGCTAGTAGATAATATATTTTTTAAACACATTCTTATCAGCATATTAAACAATCAGAGTCTCTATTGTTTCTGAATAATCTGGAGTGCTTGTTTCATCTGCAGATTAGAAAGCTGGTACACTCTGAGTCCTGATTGCACAGGGCTAAAAAAGAACTATTTTTTATCTGAATTTTAGCATGACTGAAAAGTAGCAGCCTAACAACGCCTGAGATCTGGATCCTCCAATATCTCCTTTGCAAAGAACAGGACCAAAACAAATGCCACCAAGTCCTGATACAGCTAATCCATTTACTGGCAAAAAAGGCCTCTGCCACAGCGTTAGCCAACGCACAGGACCTCTGTGTGTTGGAAAAATGCTCCAGCCAGGCAGGTTCAAACCAACACCAGTGCTCACCTCCTCTGCCGCCTATGGCTCTTGCCTTTCTCCTGATACCAAGGAGACTTACTTAACAATATCTGTGTTACGCAAATATTCAGCAACTGAGAAAGTAGCAATGCCTACTAACTACTGACCTTTGCTGCATTTGAACCTAAGATACTGAGTTTAGAAGCCAAGAGTTTCAATGCCCCTAAAATAATGTCAATAATTTAAAAAGAAATTGAGCATTCCCATCACTAAAGCAATATTTTAAAAACCAGCTTGTGTTCCAAAAACATTTTTGAAGGATCCCATAATAGCCCAAATAGATCTTTTAATACTTTATGAGTATTTAAATCATACATTTGAAAAAACTGACATATTTGGTATTAGAATGAATTGTGAGGGCATAATTTTTTCTCATAGAGAAAGTTTTAAAACCTTATACTAATCTGTATAGGGAAAACAAAAATCAAGGTTTTCTATTTTTAGAAGAGTGAATAAAACCCACAAACATGGAAGGCGTTTTTCATGTGGACACATCCTGTCTGCAGTAATCAAGAGGTGTGGTTTGGCATCCGAAATAGTAATTCCAATGTTGGGTGGAGGTGAAACATTACCATGTAAACAAATCTGAGGTTATTTTTGTTTTCATTCCTCTGACATTGTCTTCTCTCAAGCCTATATGAATAAAGAACTGCAGCTTCTTGATCACAGTGCCATGAAATCACATTTATATTCTCATTCCCAGCTCATGTTCTTGTTTCACTTGGTTTAGCATGCCAGACAAGAGTCAGAAACTGACTGTAGCTGTATGAAAATGGCTTAGCCACATGTGTATGAAAGACAGACTCAACAACCATTAAACCAGGTCTCATGATTTTGTCAATGATCTATGTGTTGCTAAAGTTTTGCTAAAGAAGAGAGCTCAGCATTTTACATGGAAGCTTGATTCATCCCTCCTGGTCCAGAAAGGGCACACTGCGAAACAGTGAGGCTACTGTTTTCCAGACCAGATATTTAACATGTCACTGATATTTACAGTGCTCTTTAGCCTCTGCTTTTCTCTTTGCCCCTTCTGCCCTTCTTTTCTGTGAAGGGTTCCTCTTGCTTTCCCTTACTAGTACATAACCTTGCACAGTCCTCAGAGATGCTTTCCCCTGAGTTATCATTTTTCCCTTCCTGGGGCTGCCAGAAATAGGAAACAAAGCTGTAAAAAGACAGCTTCCAGGTCTACCAACCCCCATGTCCCCTGTATATAACCTAGATGTAGTACTACTCAGGTGGATGGTTTTGTATCTCTGAGCGTAAGACAGTTTGAGCGATCCTTGCCACAGTGAAAGCCCTTCTATCTTTGAAAACCTTGAAGTCAATACAGAAATCACACCAGCCCTCACAGAGCCGGTCCCTCTGCGCTATGGAGCAGCACCAGCTCCTATCAGTGGGATGCTCTGAAAAGCAGAAATGATAAGGAACAAAGAGACTCAGCACACCGCTCTACTTCACCAAAAAACAGCCGAATATTTACTGTAATTGTTACAGGATCAAACACCCTAGCAAGGTTGAGTGGAGAGGAGAAATGACCACAAAAGAAGAAGAAAATCTATCACTGGGCTGCCCGATGAGCTGTTTCTCAGGAAAGTTATCCTTGTCTGTAATAAGTCAGGAAATGTTTAAAATACGTTTTAGAAAAATAACTGTAGCTGATTAACTAGTTCATTGTTTTCACTACGTTACACATTGAAATAACCAAGGATTTGTGTTAGTTACAGAGACAAGCAGCCATTTTGTACTGACTGCAATGGAAGTTGTTGCAGAAGAGATGTGCACATTACATTTATCTCATGTGATGGTCAATTACGTCCTTTCAAAACAGATGCAAATAATAGTTTTTCTCATCAGAGTAGTTTACAGACATTTTACCGAAGTCCAGACACTAGTATAAGGTGCACGATTATGACAACCTGGCTCAACCCACGTTCTTTTGTGAAAAAATATCATTTTGCTCTCTCGCACTTTGTGATGCTCTTCACCTAAAATAAGAGCAATTCCATGGGAATGTATCTTCTGGTGTATGGGAGAAATGTAACTACTATCAGTGCAGGAAGTCCTTCAGCATGCAGTCCTTGAGTTTTTCCTTCAAGGAAAACAGTAGCAGGAAAAACAATGAAGCTTGACACCCAAGGAATGCTCTTGAAAGGCTAACAAAGACAAAATTCAACTTGTGTAATCAAAATTATCTTTCTGTCAAACACCAAGATAACATGAATATGAAATAGTGCCATATTTATATTTCAATTATAGAATTCAATTTTCTTTAGAATACAAACTGTTAAAAGTGGCAAACAAAAATTCAGCATAATAGCAATATATGTTAATTCTTGCTATTTGTATAAGCTGTTGGGATCATACCCTATGTAAACCCCTTCCACGCCTCCCAGATTTGCTTGCAAGCTACAGTACCAAAACTGAAAAGATTACCGTACATGTTTTCACAGAGAAGTCACTAATTGCTATGCATTTCATTCTGCTTTCTTCTATGCTACAAATGAAAACATAGCAGGAGTGAGTGGTTTTAGCTGATTAAACAGAACACATTCTCCTGAAGGAGTGGTATTAGGAGCAGAAGCTACAAACTGATTTTCTTGTTATTATTTCAAGATGTACAGTACAATATATCCAGTATGCATCCAATAACATGCCAACCTGACAAGGCTCCCAGCATGCTGAAATCTCAGATGGCAATTTAGACAGCCCACACTTCAGTGCTACCTAGTCCCAACTGTGCACAATCTATCAGTGCCGGCACAGCTCCCTAACCAACTCCCTCACTGCAGCCACGCACAAGTTCACCAGCTCAAGGATTAAGTTCACTGGATAGGGAGGGGGACAAGATAAGGGGAAAGAGCAAAGATATTGGAACAGATAAAGAAGGTGAAGAAGAGGTCTGAGGGATGTGAAGGACACAGGGGAAAATAGCAAAGTTTGGTATAAAAAATAGAAAAAACCATGACGACTGTATTACAGTCAAGACTAGGAATGCATGTGGCAGATTTGAATACTTTTATAATAGATGTGCTACATTTGTTCAGTACTTCAAAAGTTGTAAGACTACACAAAATTACAAAAGTTCTCCCACCTGTAACTATGTATTTTTGGAGAGAAATGTGAACTTCGGGGGGGGGGGGGGGAGGA
>NW_009634036.1:31840-67653 GCF_000690535.1 Cariama cristata
AGGTGACATAATTTCTGACGTCTACTTGGAATGCCCTCTAGATGTGCTTTTTAGGAAGTGTTGATGAAACAGCAGTAAAAGGAGGCCTTTTCCCCCTATGGTTAATTCTCCCTGTGGTTTCACTTACATACTCCGTCAGCAGCTGGAGTGGGGTAAATTCTGCAAGGGGCCAGAGTTGAGAGCTGCTAGGCTTTCCTCAGGTTCATCTCATTTCCTGCCACTTTGTACACAGGAGGTGAGCATGCACAGGCCAGGAATTGCACCAAGTAGGCCTAGAGCAGTCCTTGTTCAAGTGAATGACCCCAGGCAACTTCTGATCACATCCCCAGTCAAGAAATAAATGCACATATGAAAGAGCAGTGAAGAAAACTATTCAGCAGACTTGAATAAGCCATTTGGTATTTGAAAATCATCATAATAATTAAAAAAAAATCCTATGTCTCTGTCTTTAGGGGGAAAAATGCTAAATAATTAAGAATATTCTTTTAAAATGAGACCGCTGGATTAAATTTTAAAATATATGCTTCAGAAATCTTACAAGTGACAAAAAACAATAGTGCTATTACTAGTCAGCACAAATAATGGTGTCTTATCAAGGAATTTTGACTCACAGACCAACAGGATGGAATAAAAGAGGTTAATTCACCTCAAACAGATTAATGTAATTTTTCAAGTTACCATTGTTGAGATTCAAAGCCAGTTTGGGATAATAAATTATAAATGGTTGAGTACGAAAAGATCCCAAATGAAAGGGAGAATGTGAATTATAGCAAGGGATGCATTCCCATTCTGAAGTAATGAAATTTATGTGCGCAAATCCCATTAGCATCAATAGGAGCTGCACACAAATACCTGAAATGCAAATTAATTCAAATTTACCTACATAAACATGTTCATAGACTACTTCTTGTGGGTTCTTTTGACTGTGAAAGATGGACGCTGATAAAAATATGCCTAAAACAAAAAGTAGAAGCCTCATATGCTCCTTTCTATAGCAAAAAGACAGGTCTGTGGCTTATGCACGCCCAGGAAATTTCTGAGACCTCAAGGGAAGATTCATCATATTCTTCCTTTGGCAGCACTAGAAAAATTCTCCTATTTCCTCCAAGGTCAACTTTGACTTTGGAAGTCTAATATAAGGACTGCTGCAATATAGGACTTAACTCAAAACCCAGGATCTTTTAAGGCATATGTGAGGCAAAAATTTCTCACAAGATTACTGCAGAAAATCTTTGCAGCATCTTAATGGGTTTACATTGGTTGGTGGATTTCTCAAAGCATTTGCTATGCTGTCGATCAAGTTTCCATGGGGCTAGGTTTGATCACACAAAAATTGAGAACAGATTTGGAAATCCAGACCACAACAGGAAATTAGAATTTCCATTCCAGTGGAAACAGAAGGAAACTTGTTGCCTGTCAGATCAGAACACAACACAAAACTTCAAAATTTTCAGGTGAGCAGAAATTCGCAGTGATACAGTCCTGAGAGCATGGAAACATTTCATTGAAAGGATAATAAAAAGGAACAATATATGAGAGTCCAAGTGGAATGAGGTGAAATGCAATGACAAAGTCGAATCTACTAACTTACACATTTTTCCACCTATAATTTGGAAGAAGTTTATGTATCCCTGAGAAACACTTAATTTTTGATTAATCTGTATTTTCTGACAGGACATGGTTGTGTCAGGAATTTTTACCTGTGCGAGTCATCACATTTTGAACATCTTGTGACAGTCATGGAAATGTTCCCTACAGACAGTGAGTCAATTCCCTCAGAATGACAAAAAGGAGGCAGAAGACACTTTCACTAGAATTAGACAAGTTGAATGCATTGCAAACTTTCTGGGATTTCTGAATTTAAATTTTAACCCCAGAGATCCTTTTAAAACCTCTTGTATTTCTAGGGTTTTAAAATACATTACTTTTATGAACAAGGATAGAAATTTATAGACAGAAGATATGGGATCCACAATCAATACCCTTCAATGTTTTATTTTTCATCAAAATGTATTTCGAATTATATGTGATCAAACAAAAAGTTTCAGTTGAGATTGATTTTTCACAAGACAGGTACATTTAATTGCCTTTTGCCATGAACAACGTTGACTCAATTTGATTTTGCCAGTAAATCCTGAGCTTTCATGAATATGCATATACTTTTCTGTACAGGTTGGCATTATTAAATTTGACTTTTCCCAAGAGCAGGGAAATGAATTGAATGAAAGGGGAATTAAGAAGAAGAACAGGTGATAAACAAATGGATATGAAGAGAATCCTGTCACTTAAGCTGGTTTGGCACACATATCCCCTTCTTGCCCCAAGATTCACTCCCTGCCAGGTCCCAGGTTGCTGTTTACTCTGATGTCTTTTGGTTTTGTGAATGTCTTGATGAAAGCCTTTCCAGCCAACACTAATGTGCAGCAATTTATGACGGCAATATCATTCAATTCTACCATGCCAAAATGCCCTGACTCTCATAATTTTAAAATAATTTCTTTTTGCTTTCATCAGCCAAAGATCACCATAAGTTTGCAGTTCACTGGAAAGTAAAACACTGACTATGCACTTTGTTTCCTTCAAAGAGAAAGCATATCTGTCATCCATGTCATAGAGTAGTTGTCTCCAAAAATAAAACATTCTGTTGATGTAGGAAAACTGCCTGTAACCACAAAAGACTGATTTTTCTCCTAGAGCAACTCTGACACATTTTATGCTAGCATCTGCTTCAGTTTACATGCAGCATATGCATTAAGGACCTGGTACGCCATGTCCAAATTACGTTGAAGCATCTCTGAAGTAACGGATGGGGGCCTCATCCATTAAAAATTAGGACAAAAACCTGTGAACAGCCTCTGATTGACTTCAAGTGCGGCAGTCATCCTCTGCCATGTCTGGACATCTGCTCCCAACAAAAATTTGAGGCTCCAGATTCTACTCCCAAGCAGAGCCCCAGGCTGTGAAAGTGCCCAGCACCCTCAGCTTGGCTTTCCTGGAAGCATTCAGCTACGCTCAGTCTCTGATCTGTGATTCTCAAACAAAGGAGTATTTTCAATAGGGAATGTCATTATCCAGGATTCAAGTCAAACAGATCAATAAGAACGTTCCCCACCCCCCACTCCCCCCAAACACCCAACCCTGAAATCTATAAAAGATAACTGAAATTACTTTACTTTCAGGCTTATGATATAGAAGAAAATTGGAGTTCGTGTATTTCAGACACATGGAAGGAGAGAGCTCTGAACATTGACAGCTTTTCTGAAAAGTGAATCGTACATTATGTGAATAAAGTAGGAAATGAATAGTTGAGAAAGAACAAAATAAACAGCAAACAAAAAATTAAGCCATCAAACAACAGTCAGAATACCAAACCAAAAAAAGTACCCTACCCTGCATCCCTAGCTCTAGAGCCGGTGTGAGACAAAGAGCAGACAAAGAGCAATATCTAACACAAAGGTGCACTTTTCTATTCAGGGAAGCCAATAAGCTTAATAGGAGGAAAGTGAGGAAGAAATACCACATTTACAAATCTACAGGCTCACTTGGAAATATAACTCCCTGTTTTTCTTTGAAAATCTCCCCCATACATATGCAGTGCAAGGAATTATATTGAAATGGATGAGCTCCTGTCATCTATTATTTGAAATGTGAGTTGAGGTTCACTTTAAATCATTTCTCTGCCAGAGAATAGATAAAAAAAAGAGGACCCAATAGTTTCTACTCTGAAAGCCATTTCACCATAAATATATCTCCTGTTGACAATATATTGGATGAGCTTGTTTACAGATTCCTGTTCCTATAGTCTTAGTCCCCAGTCTCTTAGCTTTATTCTCATCACAATATGTATTTTAGGCAGTCACGTATAGCAAAAAAACTTTGGGTTTAGAAATACTTATACTCTTCCTCCCTGAATTAATAAAAACTAAGAGAAAAGAGTGGATAGCACATGACAAGCTTGTAAGCACAGAACTGTACTTCACAAGTGTCGTTGCTACATCGCATTGCTGTACAGACTCTGACCTGGGCACTGCCTCTTTTTGCAGAAGGATAAAAGTCACCTTTTTTGGTTTTTGGGTGGGTTGGTTTTTTTTTCAGTAAACTCGCTAATAAAAATAAAAGCCATTCATGGAGGACTAGACATGATAAGGTAGAGTAACAGCAACTTAATTTCAGCTAATTCTTCTTTCTTCCTCCCCTTGTACAGGACAGGTGATATCTCCCAAACTTGTACCCAGTGCCAACATTATCTTACTACTTTCTCTGCCACTTCAAACCTCAGACCATGGTGATGGTCACCTGTATAACAACCTTGAGAAACTGAGGCTTCCCTTTTACAAAGGTACGAACTGTGGAAGACTTGATAACTCAGAAATGTACTCACTGGCCATCAATCCACATTTTCATAACAACGATAAATACGTGATGGATGGCTCAGTCACTGGCTGCTTCCTTTTTTTAGCATCACTATCACAAATACCTACAGATGTGCTGCAGATGGGTTTGGTATTTGTGCTGTTTGGGTTTTTTAAAAAGAAGTGCTCAGTCTTCTCATAGATAGTGTCTGATAAAATTAACTTCAAGTGATATCCCTGAATAAAACAATCAAATAACCTAGCAGCATTTTTTCTAGCAAAGCTAGAAAATAGTCTTCCATGCCAGCAATCAGGATGAAGACAACCGTCTTCATTTCTTGCAATGATCCATGCACATTTTGGTAAGAAGCAATGGAAATTATTTGCCTGAATTTTCAAATCCCAAGTATTATATTAAACTTAGCTATATACTGTATATCACAGATGAGTGGGTGAAGCAATGGTTGTATATGAAAATGCATTGGAACAAGGATTAGTATTTGCATGGTAGAACATGAACATTTAGAGCATATTAATGGATTGTGTTTTTATTTACATTTTAAGGATTATTATATATCCATATGTGTACATACATGCACACACATTAATTTCTAAATTAAATACACTTTGTCTACCATACTACTGGCTAAATAATTGTTTTCCCTCTGAGAGCACATCATCTTATTGAAAGTTCATTATGCTTTGAAAGAACTTGGGTCACTGGGAATTTTGATGCACACTGTTGTGCAGCATTTCAATTGTGAAGTTTGAATAAAGGTTTAAAAGGAGCCCTAAATTCAGGAAAGAATTTAGTATCTAATGATTCAAATGAAGTCATACCTCTGAATAGTGTATTTGTATGAAAATACCTCCACAGAGTGCTAGCCACTGAGCAGGACGCTGCTTTCCAGGGCTGCCAAACATAGATCAAAGACTACTGTTACACCCAAAAGCTTAGGAGGAAAAGATCATCAAGCGATTTTCTGAATATCTTTCCAGAGCTACTGCTTGAATCTGCAGTTCTCCTGCTAAAAATCTGAGTTACTTGCAATTAGATTTGACATATTTCTGCCACACATTTGCTTTAAAACACTGAATACACATTGGATTACAAATATGACTTGTTGCAACATATGTTAAACATTCCATATCTCTTTTAACACAAAACCAAACAGCTACAGTTACAACAACACTCTTATTTTCTGTGCCACGTTTTAATTACATAGAACTTGAAATCAGAGCCTTGCTCAGTCCAGCAGACACTATTAATAGCTATGGATCATGTATATCATTCCTACAATGCCATTTGAAACACTGGTTATGTGTCATTTCAGTATTATAATTGTTGACTCCAGGATGTTTAATAGACCTCTCTCAATACTGTTTCACTGATTCAAATCACCTCTAACTAATGTCTATAAAGGACTTGATCATATAAGACATTATGTGAATGTCAGGGGCTTTTTCCCTGCAATATAACTTTAAGAAATACTCCTAGTATTCATTATTTATGAATCATGAAAGCATGTTTGATACTTCATAGACACACAAAATGACAGATTTTCTGTTATTGTATGCTTCATAATGTAGAGGAATATAAAAATAAGTGTATCGGTTTGTTTTTTGTCAGTTTATCTTGACAGAATATCAGCCTAAAGATTTGCATCATCAGAACAACTTGGTGGATCTAAGGAGAATCTTAAAACTCTTTTGATTTGAAGTCAGCCGTATTTTGATTCCAAGTACAGTCAGCCACTTGATACTTTAAAAGACGTTTAAAGGCTTAGAATAAATAATTTTAAAAACCCCAGCTAATTACAGCAGAAAATATGAGATTTGCTTCGGAGAATAATCTTTTATTTTTCCTAAGCCGGTAATTCTAGCATTTCCTAGAGGGAGTTTTTCTTCCTTTAGGTATGCAAATCCATTTTATACATATTACTAATTAGAATTATAATGAATGTGCCTTTGGAAGAGATGTTGGCCTATTTGCTCATTAACTGGAGGGTAAAGAAGCAGTCTTGTGATTTGCTCTCTTGATTCATCATGTTGCACTCTCAAACACATGCCATCCACTCTGTATGGTACTTTCTGCAAGGTGCACGGGGGCAGTGTGAAGTTGGGGAAGAAATGCTGTTCTAACGCTGGAGAGAGCCTGAACTCTACACTACTGTGGTGAATGTTGCAACCAGCCACTGTTGGCGTTTGAGAGTGTAGACACATCAAGTATGACTGAGAAAAATCTCTTTTCACAGAACTCAAGTCATCTTTTGGGGTCTGCGATACGGTTGCTCGTATCCTTTATCTTCTACTGTTTTTCATAATTCGAGATTACAAAACTACCACTCCTGCCTGGTACCTTGTCAAAAGACCTCCTTGTGCAGTATATTTTATTACAAGATAGTCTCATAAGCCAGATTCTTTATAGGCACTTCAGGTGAATGGCAAGAAGTCCACTAAATAATAAAAAACCAGAAGACAAACACTAAAAGAAAATATTAAAGGAAAAAAATATGCATGGAAACAGTTGGCCAAAATCAGGAACAGAGCCATGGCTACAGCTTCAAGAAGATCCAGGAGTTTCTTACGAGAAACTGTTAATTTAAAGCACTGCAGCATAACCCTACTCGTGCCTCAACAAGTCAGGATGGAAATGCTTTAGGATTACTCGCCATTTGGAAGCAGTAAAAGATACAATCTTGGAGAATGCAGTTCCACAGAACATGTCCCATACTTAAACACATTAAAGGAAGAAAAAGATAATAATAAAAAGATCTAGGAGCTATAGACTTGGTAGATTAATAAATGACAGGTTAGACATAACTGATAAGTGCAATCATAAAATAGTCTCATAACAAGTCTCATAAACAGGTTGCACACAGGCTAAGAATGTGTACTGCATGATGTCAACTGAAAGACTGGAAATTAGCATCAAACAAGCCTTGCACAAGGACCTAGCTCTAGCGCACAGTTTCAATTTTAACTCATTCGGAGTCCAGATCTTGCAAGCAACATCTAAGCTTATTCTAGTTCAGAGCCAGTAAAAATACCCGCTTGCTCCTGGGGTTGCCTTCAACTCCAGCTCTAAATTCAAACCAATCTTAATCCCTCTCCAGAATCCCCAGCTCGCCCCAACCCTAATTCTCTCCCAAAGTCCACTGCTACAAGATCTTTCACATACAGCCATATTTATACCACCTCTGAATAACCAAGGTTCTGGTTTGCATTGTAAAGACCTGCACCTGCAGTTTAAAAAACAATCCCCTGATGAGCTGTAAACTGCAAAAAAACCCCAAACCTTGTACAAAACTATTCAGGGAGAGAGTAAATCTTGAACTCCATTACATCAGCTTTTACAGTCACTTGATGGGAAAGGTACCCCTAGCTATGAATATTTTAGTGAGAAGCAGCCACATCTTATCACCTCATCAAAATATATGCACATAATTCTCTTCTATTACTGTTTTATAAAACAAAATAGTGTTTGTATGTTAGCAGATAAGAGTATTAATACTCTACTCCTTCACAAGACTTCTCGAACCACTTTAGCAAGGCAGGTATTGCTGCATTCATACTTCCAATGCAGACCACAAGGTCATTTGTACATGGCACAGCTAGGAGCAGAGTCAGATCCTTGTTCCTTCTTTATTTAGCTACTGCACTCGACTGCCAATGCAAGGCATTCCTACAATGCATACTGTGACACTGAATATAGATATAAAGTTCTTGTTGTAGCCATATTCCCTACCATTTATAATATGGATGGAGTTGATTGTACATAGGATGGAATTTTCTCTATCAATATTACTTCAGGAAACAACCTTTGCTGTTTGGTAACAGTAGATTATCATACCAGTTCCCAGACCATCTATTAAGGAAACACAGAACTTTCTAGCCCCCACACTGACATCACTTATTGAGCTATTTGCTTGCCTTCAGGTGTTTGTTGAAGGGCTGTTTAGCATAATGAGAGCCAGTTATGCTTGCCATGAATTTCACTGCAACCTCCAAGAAATTCTAGAGGGAAACTATTGGCTGAAGTTATGTGCAAAGCATAGTTTTGGCTGCACTTGTGTGCATCATGACTAGCAGACATCAGCATATTTAGGACCCACTCATGCAACACCCAACTGGTCTCAGCAGCAGAAAGAGGCAGTCATAAACAGTTTGGTTGATTCAGTATTGGACAAGTACTACTGGTCACTTAGCAACCTTCACTTCTTGGAGAGATACAGATGGTTAAACACCTGCAGCAGACTTCAAATCAGGGACTAGATTTTTCTCTCATGCCAGTTTGACACTTCAAAAGCTTCTTCCATTTTACACAGCTTCTTATGTTACATCCTTGCAATCGGGAGGAGAGTCATCAATCAATTACTGTAAGCGAGGTTGGAGTAACCCATTCAGTCACAAGTGAATGAGTTAAAATGAATGTGAATACAGTCTTGGGCACAGAGTGTTTTCATGGGGAAGGTTTTTGTTTTAACTTCCTTTTATGCAAATATGTTGCCAGGAAATATCAATTTGCATGTGTTTTATGCAATTCAGTATAGCAATCACCTTTAGGCAGCTAGAAGGAACATGAATAAAAAAAGATAAGCACTTGTCTCTCCCTAGTTACATTCATTTGGCATGTTACATTTTGATTATTAACAATCTATCAGCATAGACGTCTGCATTATATTCACTACTTCTACTCCTCCTCTGTTAATTTCATACACAATATAAAAACCAGAGATTAAAAAACCACAATACTGGATACTACTGGATAAGTTACATACTTTGTCATGTTTATCACTTAGCAGTGGCTGGCAGAGACTTAGGTCTAATGGGCAGCTTATTAGCCTAGGTGAGCAGAGCTGTATTCCAAGTGCTGCCACTGACTTGGTGCATAAATTCAGGAACGACACTTTGCTTCCCTATGCCTCTGGGTGGATCTACAGCTTAGGAACCGATGTGGCTGATGTATCGAGGACATGGATATTCTGAAGAACACCCCTACAGTAACCATGCTACTATTGCCATTTTGCAGAGGGGGAACAAAGCTAATGAGCTCACCTTTCTTCTTTCCAGCAGCACTAGAAGTCATTCTCAAAACTGACGGCAAAACCAAACCGTCAGACTGTGGGATTTCTCAACTCAGTATATCTGTGAGTCCAAAAGCTCACAAGGAGTTACAGAGAGACTAGACATTCGCAAGAATATCAATAATACTTAGGGCTGTAATTAAAAATTCAAAACAAAACCCTCAGCCCTTAAATACTTTAGAAGTCATATAAACACCCATGCTTCAGGGAAAATTTCTAGAGCTTCTCCTGTCTTTGAAGATGGGAGAAAATTTCCCCCTAGAGTTCCTTAGACTACAATTGCCTTTTTTTTGGGTTGCCTGTGAAGCCCGTGGTTTAAACCCTATCTGTGACAGCTATGGACTACATAGACACTGCACTGATCCAATACATTAACTCTCATGTTTCTGTTCTGAAAATACTATCAATTTTATACAAAACTTTCTGCTTTCCTCCTTCATCGTATTTACTGCATGAATGACCCAGCATACGAATTTAATCTCTCATTTTTGAAAGACTGAAGACAGTGTTCAAGCCAGATACTGATCTACTCAGGCTCTTTTATCTCTTTAATGGTCAATGCTGACATGTAGTTAAGGAAGCTGAGAAAACAATGACAAAATAAACACTGGCTAAAGAAAAATAATTTCTGCCGTCGACTTAGATAGCTCAGGATTTTTGCACATTACTGAGTCTGCTATGACTAAAGTCTGTTATGATCTACCCAGATCTGATGACTTTGGTTGGCTGTGTAGTTTATTGCAATTCTAAATGTCACTATTGATTCTGACACTCACTGACATTTTTCTGCATGGACAGACATTATTTTAAGCACTTCCTTGTTGTTATGGCTAATGTATTTGTGGGCAAGTTATTCACCAGATGACCACGTGCTTGATTTTCAACCATTGTGCCAATTATATCCCCATGTATATCTTCCTCAAGAAGGACACCTCTTTCATTAGGAATATTGGTTATGTTTTACTAGCATTGCTATGACATCAAGGTTTCAGTTTACGGGTGTTTTGGGGTTTTTTCCTTAACAATGTAAACCTCACTTTTTTGGCATTTTAAGGTGTTCCTCTGCATGCGCACACAAGAGTGTGACGCAGCAGCTGAAGACGCATCACTGACAGCCTTATGGAAGCCATGTTAGTAAAAAGAAAAAAGTTGAGATGCGCCTTGTGATGTGGATTAAAAATCAACTCTGGTAAGGCTTTATTCTTCCTATATATTAAGATTCAGGTAGAAAATTCTGGGGTCCTCTTAAACAAGTTATCGATCTCCTCTTCTATTGTACCTTGTTTAACTGGTGCTCTATTTAAAAAAAGGAATTATGGGTGTTTCACATGGTAATGTTGTGATCAAACACCTTAGGAACCACACACTTAACACTTTAATCATCTAAACTAGATGCATGTTTACATAATTAAGGGAAAAGAAGAAGAAGAAAAAAAAAAATGAGTTGAACCTGACTGAACAAGCTCCAGGACTTGACTTTACTGGCTGTATAAAAAAAATGTTTCTTTTTAAAGCACTTATAAAAACCCTAAACTTTATGAAAGAAGTTATGCTGAACCATTTGTGATGACATACCAAAAAGTGATTTATCATCCTGTATAGCTTGCTATACAGCCAATACATGAAGGCATCTGTCAGGTTTGCTCTTAGGACAGAAATAGCCTTCATGGTTTAGACGCCAAATTATATTTGACATTTAATTTACCATCTATGAAGCTGTAATATTTCACCTAAGCAGAAGAGGAAGAAAACAGCAGGAAATTCCATTTCCAAAGAGAAATGCCAACACTCTTTACCCTCAATAATCAGACATCCGAAATAATAGATTATTAACCATAACAAAGTACATCTAAACATGATGAATGTAATGGACTAGAGAGGATATTTTGTATATAGAAGTGAAGGAATAATGCATATAACAAGAATGAGTGTCATGATTCTTACCTCTTTTTCCTGACTTGGTCTGGACGACAGGCAGTAGTAACAGCATGGCCAAACAAGTGCTGCTCTCAAGCAACGTTAAGTTGAGAACAAGACCTATTTCCAGCATCAGCAGACTTGAAACCAGTCCTGGACCAGGAACAGGGGAGCATCCTGTATGGAATTTCTCATGCAGTGAGGCAAGGAACAAGTGGGTTCACAAACTGTTCATACATCAATATTTTTCACAGTCGCTCTGCCCAAATCTTTTGCAAAACTTTGGAATGCAAAGCTGGACATGTTTCTGACAATTTCATGTACTGCAAAACAAACAAAAAATATTCATTGTGAGTATTTATCAAATAGATTCCATGTTGCATTGCTTCCTATCCTTGATGGGTTGAGTTACTTTTTCTAAAGAAATTTTTATTCAATCTCCTCAAGTTGTAACTCTTGAGAAGAAGGGGGGGTTGGATTAGGTGACCTTTAAAGGTCCTTTCCAACCCAGACTATTCTATGATTCTAAGTGGAGGAGCCACCTTTTCAACTTTTCTTGGAAAATTATGTAGAAATTTTAGCAGTTACCAAACTTTTCCAAGCATGAACTTAACACATACACACCTTTCCCATTTTCCATTTTTGAGGAAACAGAAATTCAGGAACTATAGAACTATTTTTTAGTTACCACAAAATACACATAAACACAAAGCTAGCTCTGGCAGTGGTCTCAGACACTTATTCATGATATCCCTAGTGACACTGATGTGCAACATTTGCATTTTTCTGCCTCCCAAATCTCTTCCCCTTCCAGAACATGTTGATGGCTCTGTCCACAGGACTATTTCTCCAGATTCCCTTCAGAATCAGACAGATAAGGATTGTCTTAGGGAACCCTATAATTATATTCAACAAAATATTATAGAAACATATCAGGCAGAAACATAATGTAGACAGATATTTCATTTCACTAATGTATACTGTTCACCATTCCTCAGCAAAGAACAGCTGCAAACCTCTCTCAGGAAGAGTCAGGAAATAAACGTGGACTATACTAATGCCTTGTTCTATATTTGTAGTTGCCAAAGTGATTTGGATATTCTGAGCTATCCAAGTGGAGATTTCATTAATGGAGGAGATAGAACTATTCTTACAGAGTATATTAAAATTAATTAGCCTTCAAGAGTAGAAAACTATGAGCTACCAGATTCAGAGGCAAGTAAATCAGCAATGGATTTCATTAAGAAGAAGCTGTGTTTCGAGTAGAATGCCATGTTACTTTGGAGTAAATCAAAGCTTTAGCTTTCAAAATGACCATTTTCTTTAGCTGCAGAAATTAAAGGGGAAATGTGGTCACTTGATCTTTCAGATGTTCATGTAGATTCTGGAGTTCTAGAAGACTGCTTGGGGGAAATTACCATCAACTCACTTTCAAGCTTTACCTTATTTACAGACAGAGCACTTACACATGTAGTCATCACAAGAGGAAAATGCAGTAAATTCTAAGGCTAGCCACAGCCTGCAGTAAGAGTGCCTTTCTGCCAGAGAAGTTGGGAAAAAGCTGTTTCCTAGATAAAAGATGCACAGAGTCTCCATCAAGTTGCTGCTGTACACATAGAGGCATTGTTGACTTTAATGCTCCTCTACAAGGCGACATCATCATCCAAGGATAGCTTGTTTACCTCTTGTCAGTGGCCAGCAGATTTTTTTTTTTACTTGTTTGCAGTTTCATAGTTTAAGTTTCAGACTGATTCTCATTAAACTGGAGGTGGGGGGGAATGCAGATTGTGGTAAAACTTTCAAAATCCCTTCTATAGATCACTGATAGTAACTTATACCCAACTGCAAACATTAAAGAACTACTTCACATGCATGTGTATACCTTAATTATTTTGCCACTTTTTTAAGCTAGACAAGTGATAGAAAATGAAAATTAATCAAAGAAATGATAGCAAAAATCCAGTATGTTTATGAAGTAAGGCCTCAGCCCTGTAACACAAATGCAGGATTAACTTCCTTAGAACAAGTGGTCTCACTGCCTTCATCTCAGGAGAGGGAAGTTAAGAATTTGCCAGTGAATCATTGGAGTATATATTCGTGAACAGGCATCTTCCTTCCTAGCTATGAGTGGACTGAAAATAGATGGTCATAAATAAATAAACTCCCAAACAACCTCGATTCTCTGTTAGTAGTTCCAGTTTAAGAGCAAAAAACCACAGTCATTATATGCCTAATTTGATATTTTTTCAGAGAGATGCTTCACATATGTGCCCTTCTCAAGAACCCTTTGCTGTGAACCCTAAATTGTGTGGTTGCATAAGGGTTAGACTCTGGTGTCAGTGTAAGTGGTGCTGCAGGTGAGCACTGAATGGACTTCAAAACCACTTTCTTAAAACAGTAAAATACTAGTTACTTGCATTTCATGCAAGCTATTCACCTTGCTTTATTTTTTTGTTATTAACCAATTAAATAATTATTGCTGATCTGTGAGGCAGTAATATAAATGACTTCTTGTACCCTTAATCAGTTTTGTTTTATCTGTCTGTCAGCTACCAACTTAGTCTATTTGTCTTGACATTTGCTTGTGCTGTCATCTGCAGAAGTGAAATTGGTTGAGATAGTTTAATTGCAGGATATGTAAGCTGAGGGCGATCATTACAGACATTCAGGTAGCTTGATGTCTAAGGCTTTATCTTGGAAGTTATTGAAAACTCTAGGCCTGATCCAGTAAAACATACTTGATATGAAACCCACTATTATTAACAACAACAACAAATACCTATTATATAGCAGCTTTTCTTGTTTATATCAAGGAATATCACAGAGAGCAACTTGACAAATAAAGATGCTGAAATGCAAATGATTTTGAAAAAGACAACCTATAATGCAGTACCAGTAGCAGGAACAAAAGTCAGTTTCCTGATTTCCAGTCCAATCCTTTATTCACACCACATGATCTATATTGCTATGTTAGGTGTTTCTCAGAGCTGCATGGACCAGTACATTTGTACCTCATCCAACATTAATATGCAATCACTTTGAAAATAGTGCCTGTTTAATTAGACTGTACTGGGTAAATCAATCTGTAAATAATGTAAAGAAAACAGGTTTTGATATTTATAGTTATCATGAAGAATTTAGTGATGACAGTACAGTGTATCACCGACATTAATTTTGTTAGATATAAATTGTACTAGTATGACATTGATATATTATAATTAAAACTAATGATCCATTGATTCTCATCCAGAAATCCAGTTAAGATGATAAATATTCTTCTCTATAAATAAATATTAAAAGCATACAAAAGTCCAGGAGGTAAATTCTGCATTCAGTTATGCCAAGGTTCACATGCCAGTAAAATTATTTAAGTTAGGGTTACAGTATGAATAAAAGGAGTGTCTCTGATCATTTGGAAGCACACTGTGTCAGAAGCAGCATACCACCACTTCCCATGAGCAACCAGCTGGAGGACAGATAGCTCTGGTGTCACTGTACGAGCCATCAGAGGACTTTCAAGCTATAAAGACGAACCTCTGCTGTCCCCCACTCAAATTCACAAATATCTGTGTAGAGTCACTATAGATTAGAACTATTCAGCATAAGGAGGAAGAAATGTTATTTGAGTAGCTTTTCAAATGTAATTTCAACATCAGCCATATCTAGACTCCTACATGATCACATCAGCTCCTTCGGAGAAAAAAAGCTGCTGACGGCTACCCAAGATCCAGTCCTAATAATCCCTAAATGCTTAACCACACTTTATTAGAAGAAAATGAAAGGGAACAACAGGAATTCCTCTGAAGGAATGGATCTGAATCAACCTAAAATGCATTTTCTTTCATTGTTTACCTTAAGTGTCATTCAGGACAACATACAATACAGATTCTTCTTTCCTGCCAGATAAAAAGCCACTAGTCTCATAGGTGCTGTAGACACAATTACTCATATCTCCTGCTTTCACACATCCTTTGCTTTTCTTACATGATTTTCCTACAATTAGATCTTGAAAGAATTGACTCTCCTTTCACCATAAAAAGGAGAGACAATTTCTTCTGAATGTTTAATAAAAAGAGACCAGACACAGTCTTTTAACCTTATAGTAGGGGAATCATCTAGATTTCAGCAGCTGTGGCTGGTTCTGCTGTTGACTTGCAAATTGCCAGCGAAACAATTAAATTTGCCAACTTTTAAAAACTTCAGGAAGACTTGTATTGATTTGCATAGGTATGCACATATTTGCTGTAGACTTGACATACCCTGAACAATCCTTAATTTATAACAGTTTTTTGACTGAGGTGGTCACAAATTTACCTATTTGCACACCTGAGGAAGATATTCCATCTATCATTCATTTAGACACCACCTGGCTGACCAAGCCCCTTAGACTTTCTCTAGGGTCAGCAGTAAAAAATTAACCACCTTCACAGAGGGATTCAGAGTGACTAATTTGGGAGCCTACTGCTCCCATTAGTTACATGAGCTAAGTTACACATCAAAGTTACACATCTTTACACAGCAAACGACCCTCTTTTTTCATCTGCTTGAAATCAGACTCATGGTGTGTCTCCTCTGCGTAACTTGAGGAAAGAACATTTCCCCACTTCACCCTTTTTTTGCCTGGCCCAGCAACAACTACCCCTGTATTTCACAGCGCGTTCACCATCGCTTTGGCAATACAAATACTGAGTTTGCGATAATATGTGCTGGGGACAGCAGTAACCCATAAAGCCTGTATTTGAGCACAAACAAATGCAATTAGAGATGTGTAGGGCATTTCCTGAGGGGCAGAATACATATGTAACTTAATTAAGCCTTTTCCTGCAGGCCTGATTCATTGGGCCAATAGATACTGTTTTTAGGAGAGCACATGTTTAATTTACAAATTAGTGGATTACAGTAATATGCATAACAACATATTAAATGAAGTATTAATGTAATACAACCTAAATGACACATGATAAACTATAAAAGCATATATACAAATTTGATTTAATATGTTAGCTTCCTTTGCCCTCTTGTCAGTCTGATTGCCTTTGCATAATCCATGTTTCTAATTATCCCCTGGTATGCCTTGCATATAAATAGCTAATTAGATAGTATCCCTGTCAGCTATGAAGTATGTAATATCTGAAAAAAATACTCCTTTGGAAATTTAATTTAGGATAACAGATTGTGCTATCCAACTGAAGAATTAAAGCTTTCAGTTTACTAAGATGTTTGTGCATTTAATACCAACCTCATACTATTATATTAGTGCCCCCAAATGCGTCCAGTAGTTTTATTCTTTTTAAAAAAATCATTCTGTCAAAAGCTTGTACAGTAATTACAGTAAGATACTTAAGATATAAAAATCACATTGCAGATGATGATTTTACATGTGCACCGACCGCCTGCTGAATCTATGCTAAATAGAAAATTCTCAGATGCAGCTCTATAAACTGCAAAGCCAAGTCATACAAAAGGGCCACGTAGTGTTGTGTGCTTTTCCTGGTCATAGCCAGATGTTCCAGGGAATGGCATTGGTGTTCTGAGGCTGGCAGATGTGGGACAATCTTGAACATCAGGTTACCTTGCATCAAACGCCTATTTCACATCTTCCCTTGTCACAGTTATTGGTCAGTTCAAATGCCACCCTGATCACCTCCAACACACACAGAACACTTCCAAGACTGTCTTACATATTAAAACAACCAACTTGTTGACCATCATCTTCCTCACTTGACCTGCATTCTTCTACAACTTTTGTAATCCCTCCCTCCTGCCCCCCCCCTCCCCAAGCCTTTACTGGACTGCAATCCTTTTCATTCAATCAGTGTAAAGCAACAATCATTTTCTGCAGTAAAAAAATCCAAATATGAAGCTATAAGTAAAACGCTGGCTGCAACAATTACTTTCTCTTTCTTGGCTCCAAGGATGGGATATTAAGAAGGTGAAGGCTGGAAGGAGAGCAGGGAGGCCGAAAGGATCATAGGCAGGGAGATGGCCATAAGGCTGGAGGAGGTGGTGAGGCAAGGCAGATGCAATGGATACACGAACATCTTGCTGTCCTCTCCCTGTACAGCTAAGATTTCCAAAGCCATAATATTCCTTATTCATTTTATGGGCAAGAAATGTTCTTCAGCTTTAAAAACCACCCTTCTCATATACAGGTATTTTCACCTGAAGGGAGCATAAGTGCTTTTTAAGGGTATAGAACATGAAATACTCTGGAAAATAAAAATAATTAAGCCATAGCTATGTGTTCCTCTCCCAACATTAAAAGGGAAGATTGCACACTGTTAAGTGAATCATGATACTATATGGCAATTTTAAAAACAACACTGGATTTCTTCTTCATTATGTTGTGTCTGGTAGGTCATATTAATGGACATACTTCAAATCTAGGCCATCATGCTGGGAATGAGACCAAGGGGAACAAAAAGCCATTGGAATGTTGTGATCTCTGGTTTGCATACCGCGTGCCAGATTCATTCCTGGTGCAACTTCACTGCAGAAACAGCTCAATATGTTCTGTTGTGTGTATTATACAACCCACGTAAAGGGCAACGATGCACATTTCAGAGTAATTATGGTTAATAAAGTACTGGGATTGCAAAACAAGCTCTTATAAATAGCACAGGAATAAACATTAAAAAGATGGAAATTAAAATCTTTTCTATCGAGGGTGGAGGGGAGGGGATTTTTTAAAGCCATTGCTTCATGAGTTCACACTCCTTTTAAAAAAGTGATCCATGTGCACAAGGGACTGTAGGAACATGCTAGCTATTCTGTGATACTGCTGCAAACTGCTCCTGTCCTCATCAGCACAACTGAATGGGTGAGAGCAGCTTCCCTTGAGGAGGAATGAGACAAACCCCAGGAAAGATTCTGCACAGGAATATTTGCCACAGAGCAACTACCTTGCTGCAAATTTGCACCCCCTACTAACTTCAGAGGAATGCCTCTGTGTGTCCATAACCAGGTAGCAAGGGTACACTGCACTAAAAGTCAGGGTGATTTGTCATCTTAGATAATTCCTAAAAGCAAGATTTGCATTTTTAGTGGCACCCAGATAGCTCTATATTTTTCCCCTCTCCTGTATAGGTGCATTCACTGGTATGGAAACTTTATTGATGTCGTCTTTACATTGCTGTGGTAGAAGTTATAGAATAAGCTAGCAGGACTATTCCTAATTAAGGAATTATCAAGTACAATTTCTGCAGAATTTTTCAATTATTTAGAGCACAGTACGAATGTACTCAGCATTTTGTTGTAACAGACATTCCTTGTAACTGCCAAAACATAGCTATACTTCCTACAGTAAGTTAATGCTAATAATGTTTTGGAGGCAGAAATATACCCTTAGGTCTCCTCAGTGTTACACATTAATTTATGCTCTTATACGCCAACATTTAAAACAATATTTAGCTGGTCAGAACAAATGTAGGATCGCATACAACTTTTTCTTATTTTACTCTCTTATGGAAGCCTTCTCAAAGAATTTGCTTCCTTACACTTCAAAAGATGAAAAATATGTTTATATTTCAGTTATCCCCCCAGCTGAGTTCTCCTTGCTGTGCTTGGCACAAAGCTGTTTTCTGCTCTGCCATGTTGCTGCCATAACCGTGCTCCTTAAAGCCTCAACTTTATAGAAAATCTTCTCAGCATTAAATGCATTCACCTATTTTTAGATAGTAATTGTTTACACCTGAGATAACAGGGAATATCAGAATCTTCTGTAGTAGTATAGACTGTTTTATTAGTAACAGGTTAACAATACATGTAAGCATTTCCAAGTGTTCTTGATAAAACAAGAAGTAATTCATAAGATAAAGACTTTCAGTAACATTTGGAAAGTGGCAATGGATGGCGATGAGCGCAAACCACCTAGGACTCAGCTCTAGAGATGACACTGCCCCTGGAGTTCCCTCTATACCTCAAATCAAGCATCTTTCTGGTGAAGCATTTTCACTGGCAAACACAATGACAGCTTTTCCCACTTGTCTGAAGTTTTTGCATATTACAGTCCTTTCCCCACACGAGGGAATTTATGCTTTTAATATTGTAATATACCATAGCAACCTGCATTACTTTCAGTAAATACATTCCTGTGATTATTTTGTATATCATCAGCAAGCTTAAATGAAAATGACAATGTCTAGAGATACTTTTAGCTGATAGTTGTATTTATTCTGTATGTTTATGCACTGGCTGTCAAAACAGCTGTAAAATATGCATATGAGAATGTAGATTCCCTAGAAACTCAGAAAATCGTCCAGTCTACCCCATTTTAGATACACAGGCACTGAAAAATATATCCCCATTGATGTTTTTATTACAGTCTAAAGTAGGGAGGGTTTTTAAAGCTTCGTAGGATGTCAGTAAGAGAATCTCTATCCACCCAATTCACTTACCAATTTGTCTGTTATCAAGTGTTTATCAGGCTGTGATGATTCCAACAAAACGGAGGGAACTCTAGGGGAGCCAGATCTAACAGCTTCCCCCCCACCAGAGGCAAAGTTACAAAAACATGACTCATTGTTCTTTCGAATGTTGGTGCATGGAAAAGGTCAAACTCAGGAAATCATGGAAGTTTTTCCCAGAATATGGTACTTTGCATGGGAGAAATGCAAATTGATATCCAGCTAAAAGCCACCATTTTATGCTTTGCTTAACTTCTGCCTAATCTCTGGTTTAAGCATCACCCTGTTTAATGTCAGTATAGGGTTTGAAGTGCAGAATTCTGACTGCAGGGCTGTGGTTTGGTGCATGACTCGCAACCATCCACATGCAGAAATTATTTTTACCCATACTGCCCAGTACCGATGACTGTATACATACTAAAGAAACCCCATTTACCCACATGGATCTACTGTTACCCCAGATTAGCGATGGAATGAGTCAAGTGACACTCTCGCCCACCTGACAAAGTATCCATCACAAGTCTTCAGACCTTCTTCACCAGGTAGATTCACCGGATTGCATTAAAGATCTTCAGCAGTTAAAGGCAGGGTTAGATTTTTCTGCAAAGACGTTTTGAGACAGACGCTAGCTTGAACTGCCTACACAATCAAATCCGCTCCTGTTAATTACGAATCTTGCCTCATCTGAATGAATAAGCATCTCTGCATCTGGTACGAATCATGTTGCTAACATTTTTGTCAGGTGCTTGTCTTCATTTAGCAATTAAACTAGCACAGCACTGAGAGGAGGCTTTTTAATTTGCATTGTGGCTAACTGCAAGATGTTTAGAAGCAGTAGCACAGTATAAGATCGCAGGATAGAAAAAGAAAAAAAGGAGTAAGGTTTTGGTATATAGGGCTTCAAAGAAAGCTCAGAGCCCAAGCAGGTTCCTCTTCCTAAGGAACTGCAATGGCAGCTGGACACTTGCTTGCTATTCTGTATGTGTGTCAGTACTGCTGGCTGAGTAACCAGTATCATGGTTCAGGCACAGGCTGAGTAAACTCCTTTTTGCAGAAGACACTTAGATGCTAAACACATTTCTGCCGCATTTCTAGATGGTCTTCCATGTGCTTTCTTTTGGATAAATAAAGCTTCAAAACACTTACTCATAAAGAATCTTATTTTATTTAACCTGATACACTCTAGAGAAATAAAACCTCCTTTTCTCCTCTTTGATTCTGCACTTAGAAACTGTGATGCAGCTCCAACACACACATATTTTCAGCCCATGGCAACCTGTTGCTAGCTTTTGGTCAAGACACAGGGTCTTATGGTGCAACCATGACATACATTCAGCTATTATGCGGCATCTTAAACAAAAATGTACTGGCACTTTTGTTTGGCAGGTTGAAGTAGTCCAAGAGCTGCACACCATGACATCCACATTTTACGTATAAAGGTACATTATATTTTAGACTGGTAACAGAAGCAGAACACAGGAGGTTCTGAGTGGCAGGATTCCCTGTTTGAATCACTTGTCTCAAGTTCCTTCATAGGATACTCTGGGCAATGCTTTTTTGGGTGATTAAAGTCACTTGAGATTGATAGATAAAGGTGTAAGACCTGGGAGAATCTAAATGTGAACCTGCTGTCAAGATGCTTTACAGCATTACCTGAGGCATGCTACACTTATCTGGATATGCACCGCCTGTCATCACATATTGCTTAAATACTTTAATTCTTTATTGGTATCATAGTTCAGGTTAACTTTTCCCATAATTCCTACATTTATATCTTTGCTCCAGGATAATTATCTGCTGCTTTAGTTCTCCCTGAGCTGCTTCACTGAGTTTCAGTCTGTCTTGATGACAGATAAATTATTTTTCTACTCTGTACTATCTTTGATCTGCCCCCAGGATGCAGCCGGTAAGATATCTTGGGTCCTACTAATTTTGAACTAGACTCCCATTTTAGCTTGAAGAGTATTTCATGGTTTCTGCTCTTCCCAAATTCTTTCTGGAGCCAGTTAAAGGGAAGCAACCCTAATGCTTACAAGGTTTCACCCCCAGGCAGGAAGGGAAGGTTCTCCTCTGTGTATGCCCCACAACTCCACAGCTGACTTCATAGGACAGAAGGAGCCTTATTCTTATCTACAACTGTAAATGCTTCTTTTTTTTAACCTTTCTGTAACAGACTGTTTAGGTACACTCAGGCCCTGGTTATTCCATTCCCCTCAAGGAACTTCTGATGGTAGTAACAGGTTTCTGTTTCAGACAGCTAACCCTCCCTTAGCTCCACAATCTCCCCAGTTAGCCTTACATACAATAAAACTTGGACAGCTCCACTGCCTCCAAATGCTGGGAAGAGCTACAAGACAGAAGGGAGGAAGAGAGGAAGAGAAAGGTCTCAAATTTTCCTTCTAACTTAAAATAAAATTACAAAGACTAGTGTGGTATGTGAATTTAGGACTAGATGTTCAAAAGAGCTAATTCCTTGTGTAAGCACCTTAATGAAGTGGCCAGATGTTTCTCTGCAGGTACTGAGACCTGTTATGAATACTGAGCCCACCTAAACATGCTTTCCTGAAAGCCATTTCGCTTCGGTTCCCTCGAGTTTCTCAAATGTAATTAAACTGACATTTAAAAAAATACAAATCTAGCTGTGAGATTTGTGAGCACTGTGACAGTCTTACAATAAAAAAGAAGAAAAGTGGTAGCACCTTTTTAAAACACACCATCCATTGCCAAACACTGTATGGAGAAGAGAAACACCAGTGGTACCACTGGTGCCTTCAAGCCACAGTGTCAGTACAGCAGTAGTGACTAGAGGTAATCTGGAAAAATGTCCGCCTTCCCCTTTGAAAGCTGGAGCCACTATTTCAAGTCTGGTTGCTGCAGTAGGAGTTGACTTTTAATGAGTTTGAAGTCTTTTCATATGTTTCTTTTCATCTCTTTTCAAATGAATTAAGGCTGCTTCGGGCTGCAGCACCAAAAGCTAATCTGTCCAGTTCCCTGTCATGCTCTTCAAGTGGATCAGAATGATATATTAAATGAGAGCAGTGATCTGGGAGATTACAAGGAAGATTAATATCTGTGCCACAACACTTAAATGCATACATATATATGAAGGATGCATACAAAATACATATACTTCAAATATCTCAGGAAAAGTAGTGACAACTAGCCTGCAGTATAAACAGAATTTTCTGCATTTAAAAAAAAAAAAAGAAAAAATTAAAAAACAATCACTACAAATTCCATTCTTCAAAGAGTTCTGGATTGAATCCATCCAAGTTATCAAAATTTACAAGAAGAATCACATCACACACCAAAGAAGAATGGTGTTCCACAAAAGTCATGTGTTTGTTGCACAAAACAGGAATCTCATTTGTGCCCAGTCACAAGTACCAGTAAGGTCCCAGTTAATGAGAGCTGATGCCTATTGCTACCTAAAAACATATAAAAATCCATTTACGTATCTTAATGCAAAGCTTGAAAGAACACGTTTCCAAGTAGCTAAGTCAGCATTTTGGTTTAACAGAGCCTGGGTATCTTGCCCTGAAGGGAATTCAGCCCTCGGTGCAATGACAGGACAAGGCCTTTGCAATGCTTAAGCTTTCAACACTGAGCTTAAATGAGGTTTGTGCTGTGCACCAGCCTTCCACTGACCTTCCCAGGGCTACATTTCAGCTGTTCTGAAGGCCTTCAGGGAGGACCAAGAAGTAGCAGTAAAGCAATAAATAGGAATCCTTCAGGTACAAATTTAAAGATAAGCTGGCTCCTCTCTGCTTGGCTTATACGAGTTTAGGCAGAAGTCTTCTATCAAACGTTGTCCAAAGTGGTTTTCATTAGCATACCATGCACGAAAACTTTGTCCGTCATAATCAGGGACTGAACTTAGAGGGAGGACGCTCCAAAAAACTTAAGTTCTGTACACTGAAGCTGAAAAGCCCTGTGCTGTGGCTGGGGACTATAACAGACACAATCTCAATAAATTTAATTAAATTAAAATCTATACTGCATATTTTCTAGGGTTTTTTTTGTCCCCAAAATATACGTGTTTGCTCATGTGAAGCAAAACTAAACAAAAAAAGTTGATATCATAGCAAGAAAAAGAAAAGGGTTTGGAATGACAGAGTAATTAATGCAGGCCTTTTGATTAAAGTCAATCTGCCTTCAACATCATGACTTACAGTGTGCCCTAGGCCTGCATTAATAACCCACTAGCACATGGCTTCCTTGGTTGTTTAATTATTTATAAATTTTATTGCTTGTTAAAACAAAGCAACCTTAATGAGATTAATAGAATTATTTTCTTACTTAACTTTTACTTATTAAAAGTAAAGAATGGCGTTTCACTCCTCTCCCTGATAAATGGGAAGCAAATCTTCAGCTCTCCTCTGGCCTGCCTGGCCAGAATTTCTCACTATATTAAATAGTGCTGCAGGGATGTTTTCAGGGGAAGGTGGGTGTAGTTAACCTCTCGCCACTTCGAGGACTGGGGTCAATCACTGTCATTATCACGACAGGGCTCAGGGAGAGGTACTCAACTGCTAATACTCAACTAAGAATTTAAACAATGGATCCAAATAATATCACCACCAACCCCACATCCAGCCCTGAAGCAGGCACAAGGCAGGACAGAGAGCAGGACAGTCCCCCTGGGAAGGGGGTCCCGCACAAGCACTGCACGCTGGAGGCCGAGTGGGCTAGGCTCCTGTTCACCAGGACGCAACAGGAACATCCTCTGCACGCTCCTCCCCTCTCCTAAGCATCCTGCAGCTACACTCCCATCCACACGCTTTATGCACAACTCAAAGGGCTAAGCCCAGGATGGATTTTTAAATTGGAACTGTGTTGCTCAGGTCACAGCTCTGGTAAAACCTGGCCAGAGCAGAGCACTGGCAAAAGCAGCTGGGATGTAAAAGATAATCTGAATATCATTACATGGTATCACTCCATTTTAGGAAGCTGGCCATCAAAAGCAGAAGTGCCACTTGCAATTAGGGAACACTTTGCCACACACCTTGCAATTTATCAGTGGTATGAAATTCTGTCTTCTAAACTCTGCACTGAACAAAACAGGTGCAGCTTTTCCCTCTACAAAATTATCCGCACCACCACAGCAAACGTATCTCTAATCAAAAGTGACTTTTATTTAGATTCCACCTTTACAATCTTTAAAACGTCATACTTCTGAGATGTCAGCAAGGGAACACTTTCACATACTCTAGGAAATGTAATTTTTTTTATTCAGAAGTTATCGAATAAACTTTATTTTGAAATATATTTTGACGTACTTCTGCAATTTAAAGACATATTGTAAAATAGCATTTTCAAGATCTGAGAAAAGCATATGATGCATTTAGAAAGATCTGTTTACAGTTACTGGGTTGAAATTCAGTAATACCTAAATTAAAAATAGACAAAAAGAAAAACTACTTAGTGCAATTTCAAACACCAGGCTGGATTTTTCTTCCATATCTTCCTAAAGTGTTAAATTTCCTTTGTGAAATGACTTCGGCATTTCTGTGAAGGACATTGCTTCCTGCAAAATGTATCTACTAAGACCTTTATTAATTGCAAGACAACTGCATTTACAAAAAATAAAAATCTACTTGGGCAATAAATATCTCATGTAATACATGTACCTCAGCTCAAGTGAATTTGGATAGCTAGAAACAGCTGTTCAGAATACTGATATAGACTCAAAGAATTTAGTATTCTCTGATCACCTTTCTTTGAAATATTTGATTAACCTAGGAAGACACAAATAAATTCAATCAGACAAAGCCTGCAGAACCTATTCAGCATAAGGCTACCATGTGTGCCATTAATAAGACTAATTGCTATCAATCAATTTGTTTCACTAGCAGTGGAGATGAAAAACTTGAAGCAAAGTAAGGGCTGGCTTTCAGAGCAGTTCATTGGTACATGCAGATTCTGCAAATCACCTAGCAGTTTCAAACAGGACAATTCACTTTAACAAAAAAATACGCAAAAGAAATCTCAAAAAAATACGCAAAAGAAATCTCAAAAAAATACGCAAAAGAAATCTCAAAAAAATACGCAAAAGAAATCTCAAAAAAATACGCAAAAGAAATCTCAAAAAAATACGCAAAAGAAATCTTGCAGGTATTTGGCCTTAAACATTCACAATTGGGAAAAGTGCCTTTGCATGCAAAAGCAGAATTTGAAGCCCAATTCAAAAAGGCATTTTGATTTCATTGCTCCAGGTGAAGATACTAAATATAGTCTCCCAGCTGCTCCTGAGGATATGCAACTGCAGGCCACACTCCGGTGGCAGAGGCTGCTTGAAGCACCGAGCCCTGGAAACGCAAAGGAGTTTGGTCTGTCGTCCTCCACCATTCTCTGCCACATCGGCCACAACTGATGGGCTGGCTCAAACCACCCCGGTCCTGCTGCCGCCCTGTGAATGTTGCATCCTGCCAGACCCCCCAAGGCTCACGGGGATGTACTTTGTCCCTTCTTTTGAACTGGGTTGCTGGGAATATTCTTTTTTTAAAACAAGTATTATTCTGCTTAATCTTTCCTGATTTCATTACGGCTGACATAGTAACAACAGTATCCAGTGGCAAGCAAACTCACATACGCATGGGATAGATGCAGCACCTAAACCAGATTTATATCGTCCCTTGATATTAAAACACTAACAAGTTTAGTACTCAAGAGTTGCAGCCTTCCTAGTGGCATTTTTATGAGGCCCAACTGACTCTCCACCAAAATTTATACCTGCTCAAGCATGTTCCCTGAACCACAATCATAGACACAATAAATTCAAAGGCTCCTTTATGTGACAGTAGACACTTTTCAACGCTTCCTTTACACGGCACAAGGGGGAAAGCACTCCTCATTTGGCAAAACTCTGCAGGGCATTCTGGTTGCTCATTATTGGTACTGACACATATTTTGCAGTTTGGAAAATAAAAACATTAAGGAGAAGAAAAGCAAGCTCAACTTACTGACTTAATTATCTCTTAGCCAGAAGCACAGCCATGTATTTTGATCACTTTTCAGCAGTGGCCTGCTCTCCATCCACACTGTCAGCAGTGCTGAGCTGCTGGCTTTGAAGCGCCAGCCTGAACACCGCAACAGCAGCAGCAATAGGGAGGACTGCAAAAAGGCTTTGAAAGCCGGCAAATTCACAGGACATCGTTAAGACCTCGATTTCTTCTACTCATTCAACACCCAGCAGTGAAGCCTACATGCAATACTGTCAATACTGAACGGTGTCCTACGGTAAAGTGGGAATGGCTCTAACAAATTTTCAAGCAAAGGTGAATGTAGTCTACTGCATACATTTTCACCTTGATATTTAAAGCACTGACCACCACTTGAGCAAATAATCTGAGAGATCTGAAGAACTTCATAAAACCTGACTTGCTAATATATTTTCACCTCAGACAACTTCAGAAGAGGAATATATCACATTATTGCTAAAGTTTAAGTTGGAGGAAGGTTTTAGCTGTAAACATAGCTGTTCAAAAGATAAATATTTAAACACAGACTTCATGTCAGAGTCTATACAATATAATATTCACCACTTGGTTGTAAGCCAATGGGAAATTTTAACAGAGGATAGACTACTTCTTTTCACTGTTATTTAAAGCAAATTAACAATGACAGTAATGTTATTTCCTTGGCACGACTCTTTTTCATTTCTTTTCAGCTGCCTCCTGCCAGAATCTTTAGAGAAGTTTAAACTGATTTCAAGAAATCATTTGAAAAAAAAAAAACACCACACTTTACTATTATATATCTTTCAGGTGTTCACAGAAGTGCAGAAGAAAGAACATCTGCATTTCCACTTAAATGCTCTGTTTATACACAGCTGTAGATGGGTAATGACAACATTTTCCAGGACCATAAATATTTACTTTCACTACACTGAAAAGTTAAAGTTTTGGATTGTGACCTGTTTTGAGTAACTTGTGCAGGAAGACTCCCACATAAGATTTTTGTAATGAGGCAAGTTTCTGAAGAACCAGTCTGATACAAGGCCTAATTGAAGGGTGCTGCATGTTCACAACTACTGACCTTTATAGTTTGAAACAGACTACTTAAACCCATTTTTAGGTAATTATTTCATGCTGCTGTATTGTTATAATATTCACCATATTAAAATCAGCCTTCACTATAAGAAGAAACTACTGATTTCAACAGAACCCTTTCCAGAGTTCCACTCATTTAGTTCAATAGTGATTCTATGCTGTAACTCATTCTGAAAATACATGTCTTCGCCTAAAATCGTTTCACATGTAGAAAACTATAAAAAACACTCAAGAACTGAGGATTCTCATCCACTGAAGCCAACAAAATTACTTTATTTAGGTTCAGTTGGGTTGTGAGGGTCTCTCTTGTCTTCTAAAACCTGAAAAAAATACCTCCGAACTCAACTCTTATCTTTGTCTTCACTTTAGTAGTCCTTGGAAGATACACCTAGAGAATATCTAATTCAGAGCTATAAATCATATGTCACAGCTGAAGCTGAGCTACAGTTTTCAGAGTCCATTGTACTTTAATTGAGATTTATGCTGTTAGGAAAAGACCTCAAAATAATTTGGATTTTGGGCTCGCTCTCCTCCAGCTCCTGCTTTCTGCCACTGCAGATCCCAATCAACAGCCAGTCCATTCCCACAATTCCACCCAATGTCACTCACCTCCTCCTTTGAACTGTCTTTTCCAGCAGCAGCACCTGAGTTATTTACTGTAGAACACTGGCTGTTTAAGAATGAGGGGTTCTGGCAGAACTTATCTGATACTTTCACCGGCTTCTGTCAAGACATTCATGCTACAAACCTCTGGTTCTTTTGGGGAACCTTATGGTCCCACAATGCCTGACTGCATCCTTAATTCTCCAAACTCTGTTCGTAGCAATCCTAATTAATACAGGTCACATCATGTGTGTTAGAGTAAGATGCAATGAAATTAAATCTCTTGACAGCAAGCTTTCAGGGCTGTCTGCCAAGAAACCTAATTACTATAACCAATCATTTGCAGAAATTACAGAAAACCATCTTGCTGGTAGGAACTGTGCTATTCAATTGGGGGAGGTGGAGGGAAATCAAACCAAGAGAGTTTAGGTAAAGCCATTAAATAGACAGAATGAAAACAATATGGATAGGTTTTGAAATCTTTTTGCCTCATATAATCAAATCTATTACTACATTCTCAGTGGGCTTGTCTGTTTTACTAACATATCTTCATTTTTCACGCCCAGGTTATAAGTGACATAGCAACAACAAAGATGACATTTTTTGATCTCTTACTTTTGAGAAGAGTTTTTGGAAAACTTTTTCATGAAAATGTAGCAAACTGCTGGCATAGGCACTTACATGAAGGCAGCCCCAGTTGCACTGAAAAACTCAAAGGAGTTAAATGGAGCTACTTCTTCAGTTCTTACATTATTATTGCCTAGTATCAGACAAAATTTTCTTCAAGAAAAATGTACTCCATTCCAATAATTCAGTGTGTTTTGTCCAAGGTTTTTCTGTTTTGTTTTTAAATTACTCCTTCAGGCAACATCTGTAAGTGGTAATAAGTGGCTGATGTTGCTTTTCAGGAATCACATCCACGAGCTAGTTCCTTTTCTTGGGAGGTCCTGCCAGCACTTGGACTTAACAGCCAACAACTCTCCTTTTGCAAGTTTTCTGTTGCAGTTAAAAAGGTTTGTAACCCACTGAAACAACATAAAGCAGGGATAGCAGTTCATGGTATTTCTGGATACATCTGCCTAAAGGTAAGGTGCTCTCACAGGTATTTTTACCCCATATTTTGTTATTGAGATATGGTACCATGATGATACACAAATGCATCTATTTTTAAAACTTTTCTTTCCCCTCTGAATTGTTGTATAAATAAATAATTTTCCATAAACCCTCTCCTAAAATAACTCAATTAATGTAGTAATTACCACAAAGTACATCGAGCATTCAGTAATTAATAGTTCCAAATGCCCATATTTTCCTTTATGTAAACAAGCACCTGTATCAACAAAGTGTTAGCAGAGGATACTCTATTAAAAAAAGACATTAGGGGAGTTTCAGCTTTGTTTTTCCCTTCTTCTCTCAGCAGTCTTCATTAATAGAATAAAACTCTCATTATAAAATCATTAGTGTAAATGCAAATAAAGTTTTACATTGCTAATGTCCCCACCAGGTCCTTAATCACTTGAAAAGTCATGCTGCATTAAGTATAACATTGATTACACATGATAAAAGGGAATGACATAGAAGACGTTACGTTACTTTACACTGAACTCTTAAGAGAACAGGATGGTCTTTGTGTTCAAAACTATTCTTCTGTATTGTTCATACGTTGGAATCTAAAAAGCCCAAACTGAAAAAAAACTTAGGCAAAACTCTAGTCTTCAGTTATCTAAGGAGCCCTACACCTCCTGGACCTCTCTACTGCCTTTGCATGTTGCCTCCAATTCAGCTCAGTCCTGCCCGCTGACCCTACCCCTGCACTGATTAACCACTGGGAAATGGCGAAACCTCCATTCAGGAATTCAGACTAAAAAATGCAGCATAAAGCTAATGAATGCATTTCCATCATATTATTTTTCCTGCAACCACTCTACATTTTCACATTTTTCTGGGAATCACTGGTATGATATTAACATTAGTCACCATGAGACATCAAGACAGGACTGCACTAACCAACTACCAAATCATAGGACACAGGATCTATCCAGTACAGACAAATACCTCTGATTTAAGGCAATCAAGAGACAATGTTCCAGACATGCTTTCAGTCCTATATATTGCTTCTGAGAAAACATGGGTGCTTACACATTGAACTGTTAGGCTGTATTACTTGTAGAAAGGATTGCTACATACGTTGTAAATGCATAAACTGGTGTGTAGAATTTCTTTTTTCTTGGTTTCTGTCTACCCAAAGTTATTTTTGTGCTTTCAGAAGAAAATCATTAGGACTATTCTAATTAATTAGTCCAAGAAGGAAGGGGGCTGATTGCACTAATAATCATAAACAGATCAGATAGACACTTAAAGTGTGAAGCCAGATACAAAGGGACGGATGAAAATAGCGCTTCCAGATTTGAGAAGGAAGAATGTATTGTAATGAAGGAAGTTGGTAACTCCTGGTCTTAAAGTGTTCTTAGAACAATGTACTTTTTCATAATCCAAAAATCAAAGGAACATAATCCAAAAAAAACTGGAACACAGAGTTTGAGTAAACCAGCACCAAAAATGGAAACCAAGGTTCCTGACTTCTGATATTCACCATTTGTTAAGCCCAGCAGCTAAGCATCTGTCTCAAATTAACAAGGGTCCAGCCACGGAATGGCAACCTAGAGCCACGGTGACTCTGTTAGCAATCCAAGTGACGAGCGGGTCCAATCCTGCCAACGTTCTATGTGACCAAGAATTACACGTTACTTGACAGCAGTTCACAGTTAAACAAGAAAATCTATTCCCCTAGGAAACTGCTTGTGAATAATTTTAAAAAAGGAAACACTCTTAAAGTTGCAAGTCAAGTATTTGAACGCTAGGAAATGCCAAAATTAAGGTTGTCTGTGCAACTTTAATTCAGCCTCTCAGAGACCTTCTTTCAACCATGCCCTGTATGCATGATGATACACTCTTTAATTACAGAGAGCAACATCCAAATGAGTTCTGCCAAGAGACATGCCAGTCTTCTGAAGTGAGATCAAGGAAATGATCTCCTTTTCATCTAAACGTATTGTGCGATGCAGTCATTGTTAGCATATTGTAGCTGCTATTTCCAAAGGGGCTTCCCAGATTTACAGCTTAGAGAAGCACTGAATACCTGAGGCTTTCAAGTTAGTTAAGGAACGACAATGAATGCTCTCAACATCTGGTAAGTGTACAGGGGGAGGGATGGGGGGATAAAAAAAAAAAAAAAAAAAAAAGAAAAATAAGGAAAACCAGAAATGAACTAAACCAACTAAAATGAACAGACTACACTGAGATAAATTTCTCCTTTCTACTTCAGAATTTCATATCTGAGACCTTTCCCTTCTGCTCAGATCAGTAACCTCCAAAAGCTTTGGTAAGACAGTAACTAGTACAATGGCTGCACACAGCAATATACCCACTGTATATACAAAATACTATATTAGAGGTTAACGGGCTTGGTCTGGTGATCAGAGGGATAGCTCAGGAAACAGAGATTTATCTGCATCCTACTGGACTTCGGACTCCATGCTTGCCTTGCACAGGTTATTTAGGGTTTATCTGTATCATGCAAAACAGCACTTAAGAGATAATCTGAGCTGGCTGGAAATGAGCTAGCACCAGAAGGGAAGGTGATATAGCAGCATCAGCTTTACCCAAACTCATTAGTTTGGGTGTATTGCCTTGCTAATGGAGCTATACTGCATCTGGGACTTATGAAATGAGGAAGGCAGCTCAATCAGAGCCAGCTCAGGTATCTTTACACCACAGTGGATCATGTAGTTAAACATATGTTAAAAGTGCAGCTAGACTCGCAGTGTAAGCTGACTGAGTTACTAAGCTTCTGCTTCATGGGGCAGCCCTTTCCTCTGCCCATGTGCTCCTCACCCCTTCCCCGGCCTGAGCACCAAGGGCTGCGCAGCGGCCCAGGCAGTGGGGCCCAGGCTACTGACCCCGCAGAAAACCGAGCTTCCCGCTGGAGGCCGGGACTAGCTCCTGCAGCAGCAGCAGCGCTCTCAGAGGAGTTGCAGCTGGCTGTTGATTGCAATTGCGATTTTGCAAAAACGAAACAAAGGCATTTCACTATCCCCAAGAGAAGCAGCAAGGACAGGCAGTTAGGAGTAATCTACTGGGGCGGGGGGGGGACGGGGAACAATGAAACAAAAGGAAGAAACACACATCAAGGAAAAGGAGGAAAAGCATTCAACGGTTTAAGCAGCCCTCCTGTACCTCCACCTTGAGCAGCAAAGGGGAACGTTTAGCATATCATGTGTTCAATCCGCTGTACATACAGCTTTAGGGATGAACTAGGTTTGTTACTGTGGGGGTGGCTGGGAAAGCTCAAAGATAGAAGCAAGAGATAGTTAAGCAGAGACATTAAATTAAGCACAGACATTGCCTGCTGGGTAGAGTGATTGCAGGAGGGTTATCTGTATGTCCTGAGAATGAGTGCCACTTAATTGTTGAAAGATTAATACTTAAGCTTCATCCCCAGGTGGCATTTCCTAAGGCCACGATTAATGCTTAGGCATTTTTTTCTTCCCTTCCTATGAAGAGTGACACAGATCCAATTCAAGGTTGAAGTTCAGAGTGAACTAGGGCTCAAAAGATCTCAGAGCAGCCAGGGCAGCTGGGAAGTCACAACTGTGGAAATCAGAGACAAAGGAAAAGAATGAAGAGAGCTGTTGTGTTATTTTTGTGCCTTTCAGTTTTAAATTCTTCTTAGATATAAAGAAAACTCAGCATCACCCTGTGCTTCACCAATCACTTTCGGATATTTTTCACCTTCAGCTTCAGACTTCTCCAAAAACTCTTACAGACTAGATTCTGCACAGTGCAACATCCCTACCTCCCAGAGTTAGATCCTATTTAAATCAAGCTTGTCCAGGCAGTCTAGTTTGCACCAACTACACTGCCAAGTCACAGGCCTTGTTGTAAAACAAAAAGCTGCCTGCTTTTTCAATAAAACAGTTAGAAGTAAAGTGGCATTAGCACATATGATATTGCCTTCTATTAATTCTCACTGCCTCATACTTTTTCTTTCAAGGCTGTTTGCATGTGAATAAAGGATATATTTACATTGCCAACCTTGTTAAACAACTTAATTCCCAGCTAATATTCAAGGAAACATCTGGAAAGAGAGTTAAGATAGAGCAGCAGGGCTCACACTGGCAATTTCTGAGTCTTATTTTCAAGTTTCAGCAAAAACCTGCCAGCGACCAAGAAAAATTGTAATGAAAGGGAGTATTCCTCTTAACACAGTTCTATGGGTGTTTTTGCAGCACATATATTGGCAAATGCACATACTCACTTGAGGCTTGATTACTTGAGTGAGAACAGCAAAAGGACAAGATCCAATTCAATTCAACAGCCTGCCCAGCACTCTGGTGCTGTAATACTGCTTGGGTAATAAGAAGTGTTACATGAGGATCTGGATTTGTGCGATTCATTCTTACTGACCAGTGCCACTTGCCCAGCAACTTCCCAAACCAAAGGGGAAGGATAGGTGCTTGCATGTGATCTGGGGTTTGTCTAAATGACTTTTTTGAGCAAAGACAAGCTACTAGATACAACCTCTCAACAGCAAATGTACACTCAAGTTCAAGCGGGATTTGTTTTTTAGATGTCTTACCACTGCTTTGGTCAATTTGGTATATGGGCAGAGCAAGTTCATAATAAACAAAGCAGAAGTCATCTACCCCTAGAGAACTGAACAGTTCAGTCTTGTCAGCAAGAAATCAACTGCAGGTAACAGTACCAACAGGAATATATGCTTTTCCTGCTCATACTGTGTCCTTTCTGTTTGAAGAGCATAAGAAAGGCTGCAAGGATGCTTCACTCCCCGCGCTGGCTGACAGCCACTGTACCCTGTGGGGAAATGTGCACTCAGCACCCTTTTGTACCACAGAACTCTGGAAAGGATCGTTATCTCTGGGGACACAATCTTATTTTTGCATGATACAGCTCTACACTACCAATCTCTTCTAGCCCGAGCCTGTAAATCCCTCCCTGTATATTTAACAAACTGAGCAGAGTGTGGTATCGCTTACAGAGAGAGCGCTTTCCAGCCAGAATTACCAAACAGCTGCCTGAGGAGGTCCCCATCAGCCTCATCCTTAATGCTCAGAACCAGCATCGGAGGAAGGCACACGAGACGCCAGGCTCACAATTTAACATGATGGAAGTGACAACAGAGCTGATTCTGACCCATATTCCTCATTACATTGATCGCACCTGAATGTTTAATTGTCATCTGCTGTCCTCATTAGCACTGTCGTGCCAGGAACAGAACACTGCTATGGAAAGCGTGACGGAGTCTGTGTATCCAAGTGGAAAACATTCTTTCCTTGTCACGCTGCACCTAGGCAGCAGAAAAGCAGAAGCCATTTCAAGGCCATGCCTGAGTGGCAGGAGGAGAACAGGGAACACCATCTCCTCAAACACTTATGGAGGATTTGGTGGTTATAACACTGTGCATCTAAACCACAGAGCAAGGAGGCTGGCCCATGGGTTGCACCGAGCACTCGTTTGTGGCCTCAGCCCTATCCCATGTTCAGTGGCTAACAGATCCAGGTTAGGGCAGCACCTGGACTTACACAATAAGCATTTAGTGACAGGAATCACCACTAGATCTATCACCTTTTTACAGCACTCTCACACCCTCCCCGCTCTCCCAGTGCGGTTCCCCCTTTAAATTTAGCAGGCACTGAAGCAAGCCAGACTTTTGCAATGTCCTTACCCCTAACATGTTGCTGGACCTAAGCACCTAACAACAGAGGCTGGTTTTGGAACTGATATCAAATAGTGTCATGTCAGCTCATTCTTTGAGAGAAAATCTGCTTCAGAGAGGAAGGTAGGCCAATCCTTTTCACGTCCCAAGTTTCTCTTAGAAATGACTCACAGAAAAAGTTGTATGCAGTATTAACCTAATCTTAACACAGATTAGTATCTAGTGTGAGCTCCAGTGGAGCCATACATCAAATAAGAGTTATATCACATAATCCAGCTAAGCCATATATGCAAAAGATCAAATATTAGAACATACTAAATATACATGCACTTCTTTCAAATATACAATAGAAACATTGATCTGATTCATCAGTGCTGTCTCAGTCTCCTACATGAAGAGGCTCTAAAACTTTAAAAAGATACCCCCTTGTAGAGACAAGGAGTTTGTAATAAGGAATAGAGGTATCACATGGAGGGTATCAGTAGACTACAATTATTTGAGATCTCCAATGAAGACTCATTAAAATAGAAGACTGAAGGATCTATAAAAATACAGAAATATGTAGGAGTGTGTCAAGAGTACTCTTTCCTACTTCCTACTTTTAAAAATACTTTTTTCGTTACACAAAATCAAATGTGGTCCTCTCAACCCCACTTTTTTAT
>NW_009634036.1:67691-87286 GCF_000690535.1 Cariama cristata
AACTGAGTCCACTGGCTGCAAAGCTTCAGGAAACAACAATCAAAGAAAATATTGATATAAAAGAAGAAATGGGAACATGGAATTTGGATCATAGGAATCTTAACAGAGCATCATTATGAGCCTCCTACCTTGTAAATTCCTGTGGTTTTTTTTAGTTAACTTTATGTACATTCCTTCCTAGAGTACCTTGGGAAAAAAAAAAATAAACAAACACCCAACCAAAACCAGCCTAAAAAGAAGCAAAGTCGCATCACATTTTTTTTTTTTTAAGTTAGTTTAAAAGACTTATCTATTTGGGGACAGAAAGGGAGATCAGGCTCATTCTTCAATGATTTGGGCTGGCAATATCCTACCTGCTCAAAACATGCTCCCCCCCTCCCCTGAGCTGATACCCTGCTATACCATGTCCTGATCTCTCTCTGAATGGCTGCCTGCAGCTGCCAATAGGTGACCGATGGAAATGCAAAGGGCACATGAAACATGGACGTTACCTACTGCTGTATCTAATATTGAGGTTTCTACTTGTAGTCTGTGCTTGACAAGGAAGTCATACCCTCATGAAAGAAAAACGTGCAGAAGTTTGTATGGCAAAACTTCCAACTGACATGGCTGAGTGCATCCTAATGAACTTTAGTTTAGCAGCCCCAAACTAGTGACTCCAAGACTTCTGTGAGCCTGATCCAGTTATATTTACCCATATCTGAAAATATGGAGTATTCTGCAGTTATCTCCTAGTCCAGTGCATTTTACTAACACACAAGAGCATTCATTTTCATTGATGAAACCCTAAAAGATGGCCTGTCAATATCAATGTTCATAAGCCATAGGGTATGCACAATTAAAATTATGCTGTTATGGTGAATGTGTTTAAGTCTTTTCTTTAGGGCTTAAGCCCCAAAGTAATTTTCTTCTTAGCAAATTAGTGAGAAAGTAGTACTTTGCCAAGAGCAAGAAAAAAAATAGACTGGGCTGCTCAGTGGGGATCCACAAGTCTCTGGCTCAGTTTTTGCTGGCTGGCATTTAATCAGCAGAAAAATAGCATTAACATTTTTGTGGGCTATTATATGCCCCCACAATTTAAATGTGATTAAGCTGCAGTGAAACTCTGCATCCTTCAAAATTCAATGCGTGTGGAAACGTCTAGTGCAAAAAGACCAGAAAAACCATCATCCATGGTTCTTAAGTCCCAATCAAATATAAAAGCTCTCAGTTTCCAAGTCTGAAAACAGTTTGAAAATGCAATGATGTTGTTCTGTGGTTGCCAGGAACTGCTGCCTTTGAAAAATGAGACAAAGTGTCCATTATTCACTGGAAACTTGCCTAGTCTTAAACAAGACCCTAGGTGCCATGCATTTTAAAATGCATCTCCTCAATAAAGGTTTTACTGCTCAGGCTTGGTCCGATTCCATCCTCTGCCTGTTTTACCCACTGGAAAGCTGCTCATTTGCCTGCAAACCACTCATCCCAACCTCTGGCCACAACTGTTCACAGAGAAAACCAAAACTCTTTCCAGTTTATTTTGACTCAATGGGAGACTCAGGATTCAGGCCAGTTACTGGTACGCAGCCACATTTGTGCCACTAGCAATCTGATCATTTGACATGCACAAAAATGATTTCTTGTCAAGATTCAAAAATGTGTCCCAGATGGATACAGAAGACAATAATAATAAAGCTAACAATAAAACTTGACATTTCCTAATATTTTTCAGGTTATTTCAGAGACAGAAGGACTCAGCATTGCACCGAGTTGGCATAACCAGCTCAGAGCCAAAGCCAGCATCTTTAGGAGAACATGTAAGACATCCCATGGTACACAGACTTCGGGATCAGCTGTACGGGGAAAACACCTCTCCTCAAACTGAGGCAATCTGCAGCTGACTTCTGTACTACAGCAACAAGATTGTGTTCTCTCTCTCTCTTTCTCTTTAAAATCCCTTCTGGATTCTCATAAAGAAGTTCCTCTTCGAAGCTACTTTGTTAGAAATTTACTTCTCCCAGCAGGTCAGCATTTCAAGGAAACTTCACTTCACGACATACATAAATAAGAGCATTTGGATAAGATTAAAATGTTTCTGTTTGTTTTGGATGGAGAGCAGCCCTGAGGAGGAGGACTTGGGGATGCTGGTTGACAAGAAGTTCAACATGAACCAGCAACGTGCGCTTGCAGCCCAGAAAGCCAACCGTGTCCTGGGCTGCACCCAAAACAGTGTGACCAGCAAGTCGAGGGAGGGGATTCTGCCCCTCTACTCCGCTCTGGTGAGAGCCCCCCCGCAGTACTGCCTTCAGCTCTGGGGACCCCAACACAAGAGGGATATGGACCTGTCGGAGTGAGTCTGGAGGAGGCCACGAATATGATCCAAGGGCTGGAGCACCTCTTCTACGAGGACAGGCTGAGAGAGTTGGGGTTGTTCAGCCTGGGGAAGAGAAGGCTCCAGGGAGACCTTAGAGCAGCCTTCCTGTACCTAACGGGGCCGACAAGAAAGCTGGGGAGGGACTTTTTACGAGGGCATGGAGTGATAGGACAAGGGGCAATGGCTTTAAACTGGAAGAGGGAAGATTTAGATTAGATATAAGAAAAAAATTCTTCCTGGTGAGGGTGGTGAGGCAGTGGCACAGGTTGCCCAGAGAAGCATTTTATAGGATTAGAGATTCTTTGCTTTCATTCCCATTTGGAATACTTTTTGCTATGGTGGGGGGTTTGTTTGTTTGTTTTGTTTGGGTTTTTTTTGTTTTGTTTTGGTTTTTTTCGGTTTTTTTTCCCCTTCCTAATGGAGATGCTGCGCCCCTTCTAACATTACCCCTACTGTCTTTGAGTAGAAGAGGAGCACTCCATGCAGCTGCAAGTTCCCCATAGAACTACTTCTGTTACTTTAAATCATTCCTTGCTGAATATCTGTTTCTCTCAAAAGGGTACTTCGTGTTTGCTCTGACCTCCTATAACATAAGGATAATCTGAGAAAAAAAATGCACAGAGGACAAAAATAGTGGGGAAAAAAGTCAGATAGGAGCCCTAACCTCACAAAAGTCCCTACTCTGAATTCAGTATTAGAGCACGCAGCCTGCTTTAAATATTTCACTTGCAGGCAGCAGAGACGGACATAAAAGTGTTTTGATTTATTTCTTCAGAGATGATGTATCAGAAAAAGTCAACGATGACTTTAAAAGGAACAGTTTATCTGTACAAAGTATTAAACTTTAGAAACATTTTTCTCTCTACAGAAAAGCCTTTTAAATAACAATGCACTGAGTCACTGGATTAAACCCTGAGACCCCATTCTGCCGCTGCACCTTATGAGCAGCTTCTATTCTAGGGGAGTTATTCACATGCTGTAACAGGGTAAAGGGCAATCCACAGCAGCAAGACTCTCTTATGCCTTCAGTAGAAGTTATTTCCTGAGCAAAAATTGTGTGATATGGGGTCACTAAAATTTGAAGAGATGGGATGGGGCTAAGAAGAAAGGAGAAAGAACCTGAGCATGAACAGAGAAGAGAGGAGAAGATGTTACTGTCTCAGAAAACGTCACTTTCCTGTATTCTACAATAGCATGTCTTTTACGCCGCTGCAAAAATTGCTTTTGACAGGCACTCGTGCAAATAAAACCTGATTGCTGGAACATAAAGAGAAAGTAAACAGAAATGACAAGTTGCCAGGGTTACCAAAGCAGCTTCAGTGGAGATTCAAGCAAATAGTTAAGATTAATATGTGGGGGTTTGTTGTGGATTTCTTTTGTCTGTTTGTTTTGGGTTTTTTTTCCCCTTCCTCTGGGATTTGTTCATTTTTATCAAAAAACTCCAATGGCCAAGTTAAGGCTGTGACCAAATAAGTACACCAAGAGGAAGGGAAGGGTTGCACAGATGAGGAGGGCAGCCAAGCCTCGGTGGGTGAGCTGGAAGCAGAGGTCTCAAAGTCCACCCTGGCCTTGCACAAGGAAGCGCGTGCTGCATTTCCAAGAGGGCAACAAGCCCCGTCCGTTTGCATCCTCCTTTCCTCCGCACCCCAAAAGGTGCATTTGCTTTCAAGCTAACCCACCTGGGAGTGCCAGCTCGGTATTCCACATCATCAAGTCCAAATCCAAAGAAAAAAGAAAGAGTCCTGACCATTTATTAGTTCAACTATTGTCTAGCGCTTTTATGTACTTGCTGCAGGGCAAGGGATCTTCTATTTTTTTAAAAAAATATTTTTAAAATAATAATAAAAAGGTAGTCTTGAGGGCTTAATTTAAGAGCTGGTCTTTCCTAATATCCTTGTAGATAAAAAAAAAAAGGTCAAGTAATACCATGTATACTGTGCTACTCACAGTCAGGATATCTAATTCTTTCTGAAAGTGAGACGCATCATTCCCAACCCAACATACAGATAAGAAAACCAAGAAAGAAATGGAATTTTTCCAACTGAATTCTTTTCTTTCAAAACAATCTGTGAAATATGCCAGGAAGTTAAACTCCTTCCTCTCTGTTTACCACTCCTGTGAATTCCTCATAAATAGTTATTAAATGTCCTATTTCAATATACCGAGTGAAACTGAAACAACTCTTATAAGAAGAATTAATAATTTGAATCTCAATTCTCCCCATGTACCCCCCAACCTACTACTATTGTGTATCTCAAAAATATTTTTTATTATCAGAAACATTTCCAGTGGAACAAGCAGAGTAAATAGCTAGCAGAATCAGGTCTAAAACTAAAGATTCTAAGTTTTTTCCTCCCCTACTAACAGAGTACAAGTCAGTGGTGGAAAAAGCTTCCACAATCAAAACCCATTGAGAGCTCTGCTTCAAGTTACAGCACCAGACATCTGTTTTAGCTAGCATTACAAGCTCCAATGTATAAAAACTGTTTCAGATCTTATCCACGAAGGCCACATGAATGCAGTTACATATACTTCTTCTGTTTATAGGAATCTACAATGGAAAGATTTGCACAGAATCAGTACTGAACTTCATTTCATTTTACTCATTCTCATTTTGGATTACAAAATGAAATTAACAGAACTCCATCTTCCAAACATAAAATTGTGTTGATGTCTGAAAAGCAGTCTGATTTGTAAATATCTATTATGCACCACTTGTGCATAAGCAAGGATGCAATTATTCAAATCCATTCTGTGTTTGTGCTCTTTGATTGCCAGAAATCTTTACTGCAGTAGCAGAAGCTGCCCTCGCTCACAGAGAGCCTGGGCTATGGTTTGAGCCCAGCTGTTTCTCCCCCTCCAGCCCCTTCCCTCCTGCATTGCTATAGGATTTCGCCTCAACAGACTCCTGATATGACCAGGGCCAAAGAAATTGCTGCAATTGCTCATCTCTGAAGCTGGCATTAAATGCTGTTTTTGAAAACCACAATGAAAGGATTAAAAGGTAGATTGCTTTTCAAAGTAATTCAAAGCACAAAGCACTGAGCTTGGTTAATGGTTTCACTCAAATATTACAGGAAATATGGTTTTCTGGTTAAAGATGGATGGACCAATCTGGCTGACTGCCTAGCTTAAGTATTTGCCTGCTGCTGAATGTACTTCAAGCTACTTTTCAAACCTCATGATGACAGGACTGCCCTTACTATCAATGGGACAATTTCCATGAAAAATCCACAGAAAAGTCTTGCAACAGGCAGGCTGTGCTCACAGGTAGCTGTTTGTAAATGGAATGGCACAGATCCAAGTTTGACTTTCAGCTTTGTTTATGGTCAGCAGTTGTGCAAGTTTTAAGTCAGCTAGAAATCCAATTCATTTCAGTGCAACCTTCTCTTTGCCTAGTTGTATGCCAGTTTAAATTGAGTTTATACCGATTTAGGCTGGTTCTGTCAATTACCTCCGAAAACCACATGGACAGCCAGGGACAGATTTACAGAAGAGCACATATGTGTAAGGGGGAGGTGGAAAGGAGGGTTTAATGTGTGGATGAACATAGCTAGAGCACGTTTTGGGTCATATGTGGGAAAGCAGCAGCATCTCTCATCAGTCTGGAAGCTCCTGTGGGTGGCTCAGGAGTTGACAGCTATAAAGTACGTATACATCTACCTTTGCGTGTCGTCTCAGCTGCAGAGCTGAGGCTGTCATAGGACCCTAAGGTCAGAACTTGAGATTTAGCACTTGGTGTAGTCGGACATCTGTTCTTCAAAGTGAGAAGTATTATCTGTCTGGTATACAAAGCACTAACAAAACCTGATCTTATGCAGTCATTAAGAATAAAAGCCAAGTATTGCCACTGGAAGGCTGAAATAAAGGCATTACATTCATTACATTATTCATGCCAGGTATGTTGCTAATTATACCAGCCGTGTACCAAAAGTGACTGTTAAAATAGAAAAGTAACTCTTGTACTTAACTGAAAATTTGCTATGATGCTTTACTTTTCTGAGTTACTCTCCACCAGCAAACGCAACAGACTAATTGGCTTCACTTTTGTGTATAACCAATCTTAAATCTTTTCTGTTTTCTAATTTGTATGCACCTGCTGTAGGTCACAGTGTTTGGTTTTTGTATAACACAGCTCGCTCTTGTTTGTGAGAGGAAAAGCAACCAGAGTTCTAGTGCAAATAATGATGCTAGTCATTGGTATTTGATTTTCTAAATGCTAACTTTTTAAACTTAGGAGGTTTAGCCAAAATTGACCAAATACCTTGCTCTTAAAGAGCAAGAGAAAGCAAATTAATTAAATATCATAAGCTACTGGACACATTAATAAAGCTTTTTTGCTGGAGGCAGGCTAAGAAATTAAGAAAACAGGGATGCCACAAGACTTACTCAAAGAAAGTTTGTTTGAAGTATATACATCTCATTTAACAAATAACATTTCCATCAGCAAAATTCTTGTGTGTGATAATTTGAGGGAAGCTCAGATTTATTTTATTTTAGCACTACATCTTTAAAAACAAGTCATAATGCTGGCAGATATTCCAGACATTCTAGTTCAGCAATTTTAAAGTTTTGAGTTATGCAAAGAGAGACAATATCTTTTCTTAGAAGAGACATTAAAATACAGCAATTAACAACAAACTGCTTGATTTGCAAGTTTGATGCTTTCATTTGAAAATAGACCTAGTTAACTAAAGCACTGTTCTAGTGCAATGACATAGTTTTAATATAAATACATGGTCATCACACATCAACAGTTCACACCGTGAGCCACAAATTAATTCTAGCAGCGGCACCAAGGCTTGAATTCTCATTTTTCACTGTCGTATGTGTGGCTTTAGTGTCAGAAGCGATATATCTAAGCCTTTTCCTCCCCCCTGCTTTCCATTCGAATAGTGTGCTATCATACTGTGACATAATCAACAACCTTGAAAAATATCAAGGCATGGATTTGAATATAAGTTTATGTATCTAAAGAGGTATATACCTTCTGATCCAATTTAAAGCTCAGATCAAGCAGTACCAGATATGCTCCACACAGCATTAGTTAGGAACTGCATTAAAACCCAAAAAGTTAGCTTATGCAGTAAAGTTTTAATAGTGCTGCTAGGGTATTAGTACCCACAGCTGAACCCCCGAGTTACAGAAGTCTGTGCAACACTTCAGTCTCAGCCACTTTGAGAACTGATGTGATGCATCACCCTGCTCTGAGCTCTCTGAACAGTGGTGAATTTTACCTTGGCCAGGCTCAGCTTAGGATCTTATTTTGCACATAGTTGAAGCAGCTGCTCTGGCAACTATACAGGTTGGCTGAAGAGAACCTATGAGCAGTATTCACTCACTCAGATGAACAGGGTCTGTCCCAGCTAAGTGCTATTTGGAGTAGCGGAAGAGTTTCCAAAACACACTTGTCAATGGAACTGCAGATAAAAGAAACTGAACCTTCCCTAAGCAATATAATTAAATACCACTAGGCTTAATTCAGTTCCCTGGAAGATGTCCCAGTTAAGTAGATTTTCTAATTAAGGATATCCTGATTACCTACTGAGGTGTCCATAGCATTCAAGTGACATTAAAAATAACATAGGAGCGAAAGAACAAGTGTGCTTACTAGGCCTTGTCCCCTTTAGAAACATGGTACGGTTCAGCTGTTAATAAAAATTAAAGCAGGTACACATTTTTTTCCAGATTGATCTGTGTTGGTAATTGCGGAGCAAAGAAGAATAATGATAGCCATGAGGTCAAATCTGCCCCTCCCTTCCAAGTGTAATTCCATATGAACTAATCAGAACTGGACCTGGCGTAACAGAGTAAAATTGCATCTTCAAGAACAAAAAGGCTTGAAAAGACAGGCTGTTTAATTTCAAGAGAGTTGACATTTTCAGTCCATTTTTGTCACAGATGCTCCTGTCAAGATTTGCTTGCTTTAAAAACGTGGAGCAATTAAAACCCAACTAATGCTGGGCAAGCTGCCTTGCAACACTAAGCTAAAATCTGGCTTTACCAACTGTAAAGTTAACTAATGTCACTTCACTTCCCTGGCTTCAGCCTACATGCTGATGCCCTGGTTAGGCACAGAAAGCTTCTGCTCACACAATTCTGGATCTATATTTAATGGTACTTGGTGTGACCTTTTTCTATAGAAGATATGGGTTGAAGCTTCCTGATATCAAAACACTCGTTTTGAAGAATTTTTTTAGAGCTTACTATGTAGCTGTGCTACTGCCTTTCTAAAGGCAAGTGTAGTATAGCTCTATATCCAAGAAGCATACTAGTCCTCAGTTTGGTCTGCGGTTGGGCTGCACATCCAAGATGCAATGGTTTGACACATGCTCCATAGGACTTAATTTTTGTCCATTTTTTTTCCTGTCTAAATGTCAACCTTTCAGTAATATTATGGCAAGTAAACCCTAAAAAGAATTTTAAAAAATGCTCCTACACAAAAAAATGTTCAATATTTGTCAAATACAGGAATACAACCTGTAAGTTTCTGCTGACACAACTCATTGATCTTCACTTCTTCTGATTAGTTTTGCATTTCTACTCCCCAAGCACAAAAACTGAGCCCAAGGTGTTAGCCTTTAGGTCTTCTTTGGTAGTGCCAGGTAGACACGTACTGCAAGTGTGAGTTATGCAAACTGCAAAGACATATTTCACACAAAGATCACATAAAGCAAAAAGTGTCCTCAGGTGTATTACGCATAGGCATGTAAAAAATGCTACCAAAAGCTCTTTGATATCATGGATCGGTAAAACTGAGGCCAAGGTATTAGCCTTTAGGTCTTCTTTGGTAGTGTCAGGTAGACACGTACTGCAAGTGAGTTATGCAAACTGCAAAGACATATTTCACACAAAGATCACATAAAGCAAAAAGTGTCCTCAGGTGTATTACGCATAGGCATGTAAAAAATGCTACCAAAAGCTCTTTGATATCATGGATCGGTGCCTTTCTGAAAAACCAGCATGACTTTAATGGCTCCTTAGTCTAGGGGAGTTCACCAGTAATCAGGAACATTGCAAGACAAAAGGGAAAAGGCTTACTCATGTTTTTAAGAAAAGCCACCAAGAAGTATGAACTTACATTACAAGCATAGGAGACAGGGTGGGCACAGATCAGGCAGCTGTATTAAGAAGGATCTTGATATGCCATGAACCTTTGCACGCAGGCAGTCCACACAGATATCAGATAATATCATCAGGGCTAGACTGAGACACAAAAGTTAGCATTTTGATACTTTCAGTACAATGCCCCAAAGGGGCACACAACCATTAAGACAGCTAAAGCGCCACTGACTTCCAAAGACTGCTGGCTCAAATGCAGTGCAAGATCCAGGTATAGTAACTACAAAAGGCATGGCATCTGTCAACTCCGTCCTCAAGGAACGGGCAGCAGAGAGTTAAAGAAATAGTAAGAAACCATAGAAAATTATGAAGTGTTTTATTCTTTAACAGGTTTTCTCCTGATTGACACCAAGCAAACAGTAAGGACAAATATAAAAACTCTATGTTAGGAAGAAATTGAATCAGACAACACAGAAAATGCTCACAGATGTCTGAAAGGCAAAAGACTCCAACAGTATGGATTGGTTAGTAGCACCATGAAGTGATCTAATGTCACTTTAGAGCTGTGTATGAGACTGATCTCATCCCATTGTCTACCTGGCACCAAGCATTGGCATACAACAGAGAACACAAACCAGGACACAGGAGCATCTCAGGTCTGGTATCTGATAGATAACAGACTTGTACAGCAGGCCACACAAGTAGGAGAAGGCTATTTAAAAAAAATGAATCATTGCAGACAATAACGCTATGGAACAGAACTCATATACTTAAGTGACTTAGTACCCACTAAAAAAACCCAACCAAACAACCAACAAACCGCGCCCCCCCCCGCCCCCGATGATGAGCACTATGCCGACCACCTACTCACTTGACAATACGCACCAAAACAGCAAGAATGCTAAAGCAAACAGTTTCTGAGGGACTATGCTGTATCACACACTAGTCACAATGCAGCCAATCCCTCGACAGTCATATACACAGACGGACCATGATAATTTGCACTGGTTGCTCCACTGTGGTTTATTTTTCTGACTAAGCAGTAATAAGCCCTAATCCCTTGTTTCCAGCTTCAAGAGCGAAAGAGGAAAAAAAATGATTCTTCCCAGCCTTAAAATGTCACCTGTTTCAGTTACTGATCAGAAAGGGCAGAGTTTATCCCTCTTCTGGAGGAGTGCATGGCCTGCAGACTTCGTGTTTGTCTTTCAGCACACTTTCTGACCAGCACCAAGGGCTGATTTTGGACTAGCTGATTTGTTTCTTTACTGTTTTTTGGTTTTGTCTTGGTTTTTTTTTTTTTTTTAAATATTAAAGATAAAGGTAGCTAAACAGAATGACACATTGCAGAAATCCTCTCCCTATAGTTTATCTTTCAAGTGCAGAGGTGTACAAAACAATTGGACAAGGAAAACCACCTACTGCATCCATAGCTTCACAATAGATTGATTTAATTTTTTGAATTAATTACTGAATATCATTTTCCAGTGAGCACAAAACCAAAATCCTACATATTTTCTCCTCTGTATATATAAGTGTCTGTCCATGACTTAAGAACAAAAAAAAGCTAAGAAGTTGAAGCACTTCTGTAGAAGACAGTGAAAAAGGACATTTGTTCTTACATGGATAGATTCAAATACTGAAAACACCTTAAAAATGGTAGTGAAAAGTATGTCTTTGTCTGTCTAAACAAAATAGTGCTAGATAACCACTTGCTTTGTGGCCAGCCTGACCACAGAATAGAAGTAGAGAGTTAAATTTCAAGAACTGGACAGGAACATAAGAACAGCTTATTTTACATGGAAGGGACAATAGTTTAGTAAATTCATGCATTGCAACTTCTGTCTTTGCATAAATTTGAATAAAGAGAAGATGTGGAACAGAAGGCCAGAGCATCTCTGAAGAAAGGAATTGAGCAGGGCTGTGGGCTGGTTTTGATTTAGTCCCCCCTCCCCCACCTGCCCTGCAGGAAGCACTGAGAAAGAGGCAGATGGCAGGTCCTTACTTTCCAAGTTAGTCCTTCCGTAGTAAGCAGAGTATCTTCTCGTCCACAGTCTTAGTCCCAGCTACATAAATAAGTCTTTGGACAAGTCTTTCTCCTGTACTCAGGTTGAGTTTCTTACCCCTAAAGATTTTCCTGGGGCTTTGGAAAGAAGCTTTTCCTGTAGAAAAGCCAGAGAGCTTTTTTAAGTAGACAAATCATCTCTTCCATTCTCAGTCCCAACCAAGTCCTATCTCCCCTCAAAAACCCACAAAACTCAGCTTTTGTAAGCAGCTCTAATCATAAATTTAATTAGCATAAGGTGACAGAGCTTTTAACGCTTGCACTTTTTCTTTTTTAAAATGTGCAAGACTATTTTGAAACGCAGGCAAAAGGAAAACAGACCTGCACCCCAAACCCTTTATGAATGAACATGTTTCTATGGGAGAGGTTTTCCTAGCTGAGAAGGATACAGGCTGCTGCTGGAGCACTGAGAGATGTTTTTTTGTTGGGGCCGAGATATTCATAAGTAACAACTGCAGGCATCCGGGGGAGGCACGTGCTCCCAGCCCTTGCTGGTCCAGGCCACTTGGCACTCAGAGCAGAGGCATGCAGTTTAAGAACACATTCCTCTGCTTATCGGTCATTTTATTCCTTCAGCAGCTTAACGATTTGCAAAATCACCATCATTTGATACTGGTTTGTTTCTGGGTGAAGTAGTATATATTAATCATTGGCAGACTAGACGCAAAGTTTTCCTTCCCTGTCTGTGGTTGCTTACTCAGGGTTGAGATGGCTGGTGCTAGAGCAGGGAGATCTCAAGCAGTGACTTCTCACACAGGTGAAGGGCACAGGACTAAACTCACACATCAAAGTCCTTGGGAGACCGTGACAAACACCACCTTGAGGGAATGAAACCAAATGATGAAGTAAAACAGCAAACAGTGATCAGTGCATGGAGCCAGACAACCTTTAAGCTCAAGCTTGTGGTTCTGATGGAGTTTGATTTGGGACTAGCGCGTTAGCTTGGGTGTGACTTGTGTATAAAATGGCTATAAAAGAAACCCACTCACCCGAACCTTAAACGTGTTATGAGGCTTCACATTATTATTATGTAAAACTTGCTGAGATCTTTATCTGGAATATGCTGTGTACAGTGAGTTCCAATTACTAATAGTATCATTAAAAAATAATTAGCTGGAATAAAAATGTTTTCTGTTGGCAGACTGCTTGAGTTGTCTGTGGCATCTTCCATTGACTTAATCTGAATTTTACAAACCTATCTTTCCAGTAAATCTGTGTGTGTTAATTAGACAGACTGAAAGAAGTTTCATTCTGGGGTCAGAATAGCAAAGTATGACCCTTAGTGAATGCTCTGAACTATTTCATCCTGAAGGACTTTGCCTGTGTTTTTTGACACTTGAGGTAAAACTACAAAAAATAAAATGTGTGAACACTAATGGCTAATTAAGGTGCCTTCATCGCATCTCTGCCAACCCTGATACATATTTGCAGAGCTACAATGATGAATACAGAAGAGTACATAACAGGGGAAAAAAGCGCGCTACCAGAATTTGGAGAAATCCATGCTAATGTCTGCATGAACCCATCAGAAGGCAGATGGGAAGGAAGAAGAATCGTCTGCAGCTGCAGTTGTGTTTTGCACATCATCCAGGAGCAGGTCACAGACTTCCCAGCATGGCTTCTTACTGGAATTGTTCACCAATTAATTCCTGGCTTTGGTTCTGGTCTTTAGCCAAACATTAAAAGGAGCACTGTTTTGACAAGACTGACAAGTTACCTAGCATCCTTGACTACAGGCTTCCAAGTCCTAAAAGATCAGACTTGGAAAAACTTTTTACTTTGTAGAAAAATCATATGAACATATTTTAAAGTGCTTAAATATTTAGGCATATGAGGTTGCACTGTTCATTCCAGCCGAGTACAAGTCTAGCAACCAGTGCAGATGCTTGAGTATGAATTAAAATAAAGCCACAAACTTTCCCATTTTTATTTTAAACACTCACTTTGAGCTTACTGTTTCAGACAGTTATTTTTAAAATTACGCTATGATCTATAGCCTTAGTGAGAAAACAGGTTAGCTTGGGGGAAAAAAGAAGAAAAAAAGAAAGGATGGGTGCTTGAGAAAGGTGTCACTTGGAACAAATCCGGAGTTTCTGTAAGAAATTCTTAGGAGGTCGGATACACTCAAAGGACAAGAACAATTGAGGTTGACCAATTAATTCATTTGCTAAAATATTAGACAGAGAAAATAAAAAAACAGAGTGCAGAGAAACAAAGACATATAACTGGTTTGAAAATTCAATTAAAAATAAAGAGAAGAGATAATGTTCACCCAGCTCTGGAAAAGACTGCTATGGAAACCACTACTTTTTGTGTTAAGGGAAAAAATTTCACCTTTCGCTGCAGACTGGACATAATTTTACAGGTCTGCTTATTTAGTTGCTTTCTTAGCCATTAACAGGGGCAGGGCAGATAAGTGGTGAGAAAAGAAAAAGGTCACAAGACTCATTCAAAAGAGAATTCATGGCATTAAAATAATCGTCAATTCAAAGAGTTACCTAGTCTCTACACAACACAAATAAGCAGCATCCAAATTTGGATTATACTGAATACATAAGTTGGTAAATTCAGAGCACTGTTAGGAGAAAACAGATAGGAGAAGATACTGAGCAGTGAGTAAATTAACTCAAACACCATCTCTTTCCCCAGGCTACATCTTTCATAAACTGGGTTCCTGCAACAAATCTCAGTGGGGAGGGGAAGATAGAAGGGGGCACCAAGGGACAGAAGATGTCTCCTGCATGACAAGAATTACAGCTGCTCTTTGCTCAACGGAGAGAAGCTCTAAAAAACTTCCATGGCTCAGGTAGCTGTTTCCAAATCGTGTAAAGTTGATTTGATTTGCATGAAAGTGCAAATTGATTCATTCAGCTCAAACCCCCAAAATCTAAATCTGCATTAATAACGTATGCTGCACAAACCCCACGACCTGCCAAGAAACACCTGAGAAGTGTTTACTTCAGTCAGGTTGGTGCATCATCTACGTGCTGGAGCAATGAAAGGAATACAGCTTCTGACCTTCCAGTTGTAACAAGTCCTTCTACAATAAGCGGCAGAAATAATCTAAACCCAGGGATTGAGCTGGCCTTTCTCATGCAGTACTTAGCTGTGGGTTTGAGTGCACAGCTGTGTTCTGTACGTGAATGTTATCTACAATTCACATCGCTCTGACAATACCTCCAGTGCTTTATAAACACCTATAACAAAGGATGTTCATTGATTACAAAGATGAATATGCAAATGATGATTTGTAGGTAGACAAACTACCACAGTATTTATACGCTAAACTGGCACAATACTCACAGCTCACATCTTTTGCTGAATAGTTTTTTTAAAAAAAAAAAGTAGTAGTTAATGTCTTGCATATTTTGAACCTGTATGTCAAAGACAGGAAAATGGTTGTTTATAATTTGTGGAACAAATCTTTGCAGCCATCACTATGCCAGGCTGATTGATTATTTTTACTTTCAAAACAAACCAGCCAGCATGATGCATCAGTGACAAAAAACCACAGAAATGCTAATTCATAGAAGCAATAGTCTAAAACCTCTCTGCTGGAAAGGGGTAAGAGGAGCTTTTCAACAGTGCCCGTCATCACCAGCCTCAGACCCTGCTACAGCAAAGCAGGTGAACAAGCAGTTGTATCTTCTGAATAGTAGTGGTCACGCTTGAAATCAAGTACTCTGTTGGAGCTGTGTGTTAGTAGGGCACCCACAGTCTTGTCTTCAGTACAAACCCTTGGAGTTTCCCCAAAGTCGAATGCGTAATTCCCTTGTGAAAAACAGCCTACGTGTGTCTGTTTCTTAAAAGATTCTCCATCGTGGCAACAAGGACTCCCTAAAAAGTAACTTTTTTTAAATGTAATTCAGAGCAGCTGCTGATCTAGCAATGAGTTTGCTGAAGCTTTTATTTAAAAGAAAATGTCAAGGAAAACCTTTTCTGCTCAAATGCATTTTGTCAACCACTTCTGTTTTTCTCCACTGTTTATTACTAAACTGCCTCAACAAGAGGCTTCAATATTAGCCCTCTGACAATGACTTGACATTAAGTGGAAAGGCTGACTAGTACAAAAATCCTTAAATGGGAACTGAAGGGGAGATAATATAAAGAAAATATCTATGATGTAAATACTCGGTATTTTACATCAGGTGAATCTAATTCCCAGTATTCAATCTGGACCTTGAAGAGCATTTGGAAAAGCCCCTTGGAAAGCAAATATATTATTGAACTGGAATACAAGGAGCCAGTGAGAAACATGGTCAGAGTTAACAGAGGGGAAGCTGGAAATCATTCAAAGACAGACATTCTTATCAACCACAAAAAGCTGGAAATCATTCAAAGACAGACATTCTTATCAACCACAAAGACTTTTTGATACACAAAGTTGCAAGTTTTTGTCAAAGGGGAACCTTATGCCTTATTTTTGCACAAAAGCACACATCATCCTTCCCATTAAAAAAAAAAAAAACAACACACAAAACAACACAACAAACCCAAACCCCTACAAACACTGCTGAAGGTAATTACTATTCTTATGTCTGCAGATACCAGATCCAGCTTAGTAACACTAATTAGGCAAAACTGTAAGGATTTTAGCAGCTGGTTCTGAGGCAACGAGACAAGGAGAGAAGAGAGGAGATTTGAGTTTTGCAATATTTTCTAGCAGTCTAATGAGGAGTCAGGGACAAGGGGTCTTGCAGGAGGGACAGGAGATGGCACCCTCGCAGCACTGCCAGCTGGCCTTTCTTAGGGAGCAGCTTTAAATGCATAGCCATTATATTTCAAGGTGGCATCGCTTGCATTCCTAAAACCTTGTCTTGAATAGGAATGAACTGAAACACATGCTTAAGTGCTCCATTATATTCAGGCCCACAGGTGCAGACAGCGCATCTCCCTTTTGCACAACACCCTTCTTTCCACTTCCAACAAGCCCTCTCCAGCTGCAGGCACACTGTCTCCTCTCCTGATGCCCCTAGCAAAAATATTTCATTTATATGAGCAAACTGGAAATTCAGCCATGCTTGCCTGTGGGCCCCCCTCCCCCCCCCTATATACAACGTATGCCCTCCTAACTATTATACCTTGGGCAGACTCCAGGCATTGCCCTGCAATCAGCTCACCAAGGAAAGAGCACAGTGCAGCAGCTTTTAACATTAAGCCAGCTCGTGTCAAGGTTGTAATCTAAGTAACATTTAAAAGTGCTTACAACAGTCTTTTTGATTTAGATACACGCTTCCACGTAGATAATGAACAACAACAAAAAAAGTGGCTAGTTTAACCACAACCAAATATCAGGATATTAAGCAGTGTCCCATGAATACTTCAGGGCTTTTTCATTTTAATAATTTCTCTGCAGTAAGAGGATTTCCACAGCTGTTTACATTGAAATCTAAAACTATCTCAAGCTTTGCTCCATAGAGGCTCTTCTACTTCTGTTTAGTTACCACACTGGGCAAAATAAAGGATCTTTTTCTCATGTCATACTTATTGAATGCCTCTGAACTTGAGGACAGGAACAATGTATGTAGGAAAGTAAAAACCAAATGGTTTACAACTTGAAGTGACCTTGTGGGAGATTTCTATTTGAAACGCATAATAATCTGCTTTTACACACCTGGCTTATACATCAGCTGGTTGGCTTTAAGCTTTAATTCCTAAAGTCCTCAAGGTAACAGCTCTCTGTATTTATGGCTAGGTCTTCACAGCTATCTTTCAATATTCCTCCCTATCCCAAACCCTCAAACTTCAAAAATGGAATCGATTTGGACATCAACTAGCAGCCATTTGCCTTGGAAATGTTTGATAGTTTTGCTTTTTTAAATTGTCTTTATGAAACATGCCAGAGAAACTGCCCAGGAAACCTCGTTTCCTCATCTTGATTACCGTATCTATTAATTTTCTGATTTAAACACTGAATTTTTACAATAAAGGCATGAAGTAAGCTTAGACAAATCCTGATCAGGAAGCCTCTGAGCAGGAACAGGAAAGTTTTGGGAAAATTAGAGAGGAAGAATTTAAAAGAAAATCCATTTCTCCACTGAAATTTCATGGAAATTTAACATTGACGCTGTCATTTGTGCTTTGAGGACAGGAACAAGAGGAGGAAAAAGAACCACTCCCGTAATTTCTGGGTAACATCTGCCTCATTTGGAGATTCCTTTAAAATCTGACAACTAGTATCAGCTATGGCAGTTGCCTCTTCCCAGATGCAGACAGATCCTCACTTGTCGCAGGCTGACTGGAAGCTTCACATGGACCACCAAGCAGCATTGACATGATTTGAGACTTCAGATGCTCCCAGAGGAGATGTCTGCACCAATGCTTCTACACATGAAAGGTTCCACAACGCACTTGCAATCCTCGGCAGAGGCTCTGCACTCTTCCACGCTGCTAAATGTAATTAGAATTTAGCAAAGAGTTTATAATTGATTTAATTGCTGCTGCTTTTCTCTTCAGGAAAACATCTAAAAATCAGATCATTAACCCCTCAGCTTTCTTCGCTCTCTGAGATTAGTCAGTGGCATTTCCCAGAAGTTTAAAGTTCTATTTTATTTTGCTATTTAAATACTGAAATCTGAAGTACTACTTCTCAATGTACTGTGTGCATATGTGCATTCATCAGGGCTCTGTTCAGCAGCAACAGCGCCTAAAGTTCTTGAACTGGCTGTTAAGAGACAGTAAAAAAGGAAAAAAGAAAAAACCAACATCTCCACAGAAGCCCTGTCCTCACAGCTGCTGTGCACCCATTGCACCTACCTCTTCACCTCCAGAAATTCCTGCTTTTGGCTCTATGTTGCCTAGGTTTCACCTCTAAACGTGTCGTTACAGTGACCTGATTCACATTTCTTGTCCAACGGTACTTCCCCACCCAAATATTCTTGCAGAAATGCAAGTACCAACAGGAAATAACAAGTTAGACATTAGGAGGGTAACCCCTGAGCTGAAACTTAATTTCCCCCCTCATTACTCAAGCATCAAAGATCAAATCCTGGAAAACTTCAGTAAAAGAGGACAATGAATGGGTGCAAATATAACTGAAGGGAATTCATTTAAGACTCTGGATGAATATTCATGGAAAATATTTTTGTATTGTTTGCCTAGCTCTAACTGTGTTCGTTAAAGAAAAACTTCATTAGCGAAGGCAAGAGCATATTGTTGTGCACAGCAGAGAACAAAATACAATCCTAGAAATAGCACTTACTGTTTTTTGAGCAGTGTGCACAGGTTTGTCAGTTACTGGTAACAAAGGAAACATTTCAGAGTTATAATGAGCTCAAATGTTCACATTAACAATTCAAATTCATAAAAGGCATAGCACAGTTTGAGCTTCTTGCAAAACAAACTGTAACACCAAAAATATTGGCATTGAATACTGAGGGAAAGGGTTAGATTCTTGGAGGAGGTAATGGATAAATAATAGAACTAGTGCCATGCATTAGAGTATGTGTGCATCATTGCCTGATAATGGATGACTTCTCAGTGTTTGTGAATACGTTTCCATCTAATTGCTGATGCACAAAGAGGGTATAATCTCTTGTATTGGTGCCAGCTAACAGAAGAGGGCTCTGTTTTTCAGCAAAAACATCCTCAGGTCTGCAAACAGCTAGCACACAACAACCTTGCTTCACATTGTAGTGGGCTTAAAACTGAGTATTTACGCAGGTATTAGGCAAAAATCAAGGTTCCCTTCCTCTCAGAAACACTCTACCTTTGTCTGTCATGAGCACTGTATCAGTATTCCACCTCTGGGTCACATTTTGGGCACACCAAGATGCAGAGTTCTTCCCATGTGTTGTGTGTCACCCCAGGGGACCTCCCTCCATCCTGCAGAGAGGAATCAGGTGTCGGAGAGTCTGAAGCCATGCCTGACATTAGGCATTGCACTGCTTGGCATTGCAATAATCCAGTTGATTTGCAGATTGAGTGTTTTAGGGAAGCTCAAGGGATACTGCAGACCCTTCATCAATAAAAAAAGAGCTGATAACACTTCTCTTCTTCACAGGCTTGGAAAGATTAATCACAACAGAAGCCACTTCTACAGTGTTAGGGACCACACAAGTACCATAGTGACAGATCATAACTGATCTCATAAGCTCAGGAAGCATGGGCTAGATGAGT
>NW_009634037.1:0-5255 GCF_000690535.1 Cariama cristata
AAATATATTTTGCAGAACCCCAAAATATCTTAAATATTCTAAAAACACTAAATGAAACAAATCCAGAACTCACATGTAAATATAAGGAAATATCTCATGAAGTACATGTCCCAAGGTGGTGGCAGAATAGACGGCCAGCATTTCTAAGCAAAGCGTAGGCTCATGACCACCTCATCATTTTAAATTTCCATAATGGCAATAAATTTCCACTTTAGACTGTTACCATTTTAGTCATTCATTTACAAACCCATATGCCAAGAGGTTGGTAGCAAGGATTTTTTTTTTGGTATGTCTTCTTTACTGAAGTAAGAATGTGACGGTCACTAATCATAGCAGAAATAGAGAAATAAGAAAAATCCTCACATGAGTGAAGTCCTAAGTTCCTGTACAGCACTGTTACTCTAAAAAGAGAGGCAAAAATGCTCTATACAGCAACCTGCTGAGTTCTGGTATTGTGATACCACTACTGCAGGTTAATGAGCAGCCTCAGTAAACTTCTGAAACTGCAGTGATAAGCCCTTAAAAAAAATGCATTGTCTTAGAAATAGTACATGTTGTTTTCTTCCACGTCTTCCACTTGAGAAGCACTGTGTATTCAACACAAAGTATGTTTTTCATTGACCATTAAACTCTGTGTTCCTTTGTTACAAGAATCATGGAGACTCAGAAGGTATTTGCAGACAACTAGTGCTATACTATTTTTTTTTTTTTTTTGCAATAAATGGGGAACACAGGATGTCTAACCTAAAGTCTGAGCTTCAGTCTGTCACTAGAAAAATCTAGTCATGCCACGTTAGACAAAGAACCTTTGGGATTTTCTTAATTTCATTGGGGAAATGACCTGAGTTAGAACTAATCTTCCTCTGATGCTATTTGATCTGGACCAGGCTGTTCAGTTCTCTAACTGCATGAACAATTTTGCTGGTGCATGGGAAAGAACAGTGAGGGGATGGGAACAAGGGACCAAGTGGGAAAACGAGGCAGCTTCTTTTGATGGCAGCACCGGTCTACAGCCTCTGTTACCCTGGGTATAACACAACACCCTGGTGTGGAGTCACATGGGGAACGGTTTGTGTACGTGACAGCCTGGTCTGAAAGGAAAGAGCCTTCCAAAAACTTCACACAAAATTTTACAGCTTGCCAGGGGAAAATTTCTGACTTGAATCTCACTAGCTTCTTAAAAAAAACTGAAGAATTGCCTCATGTGTTTCATTTCTACTAGATCCCTGTTTTGTTCCCTCTACACTTCCTTCTCCAATCTTTCCCCTGCTTTGCGTTAAACACTTTTTTTCTTTCTTTTTTTTTTTTTTTAATTTTATTTTATTTTTAAACTTTTAGAGTTTCTGGTAGAGAACTAGGCTTATAGGTTATTGTAAGTACATTCCAACATCATGAAGATTATTTCTGTGGTATATCAAGACAAGAAGTCCCAACAACTACAGCATAAACCTGTGTTTGAAATTAGGTTTATCTGGCCCCTGTCAGCCTCAGAGCTCTCCACAGCAATGTTTCAGTAACTTCTAGGAGGATGATATAGCTCTGGTGAATAATTGCTAGAAGACAGGTTTAAACATAGAGTAACTCTCTTAAACCGTCACCATCCCTGTAGAGTGAACTGAAGATACTGGACAAGAAGCACAAGTGCTACCAGTAAGGATTATGGCAGGCCATATGTGTGAAAAACAGACTTGACTTTTTTTTTCCCTGGAACACAACTGGTTGAAATCTGCTGCTGCATTCTGCAGCATAGCAGCAACTGCACCACTTCAAAGAATAAGGACAGAAGGGCTCGGTAACAGTATATTGTGTCACTGTCCAATTAAGAAAAGCAAAATAAAGTTCCTGAAATAGCTTTCAATTAACACTTATTACGTGCCATAGTATATTTAGTTTCTTAAAGGGCCATTAATTGTTAATATACTGCAATTAGCCCTTAAGTATGTGATTAATATTCTGTTAAATGCTTATTTAATGTTATTTGGCATTCATTACCAATGAATAGATATTTAATTGAAGGCTGTTCCTCCTTAGCAGAATGGCTGATCTCCTTTTGCCCCTTCCATGATTACTTTCTGCTATTTGTTTTTCTTCAGACCATTGCCTTTAAGGTTGTAGAATTATTCTTCTCCTCATAGTTCACTCAGCTAAGCAGAAAATAATCAGTTTTTTAGTCCGTAATACCTATTCAGATAAGTGTGCTGGGATTATAGATGCATCAAAGCACACCAAAATTCATTCAGCAAAATATATCTTAACCCCCAGTACACAGGGTGTGATGAAAGAAAGTAAAAAATTCATAGCCCTTTTTTTTCCCTGCTCCCTCCTCCTCTGTTCCCTTCTTCCAATCCCTTCTTCCCCAGCATCACCAGCCGTAATAGATGTGAGCAGGGCAAACGAGGCAGAGAAAATAGAGCAGCAAACAAGTATGGTAATATGATTGCCTTATGGAAAAAACTTTTAAATTGCTTTCCAACAAGATGAACCTGTTTCTGCTGTGTGGCACACAAAGCTAATGCAGAACGGAGAAATTGTGTGAGTTACGAACCATACCAGTCTCACGAGGTCGGCACCCCATTGGCTGGCATTTGCATTCACAATTGTCCTCTTTCAGTTTAAAATCAGATAGCATAAAAGGAAATTATCAAGTCAATTGGTGCGTTCCCAACTTGAGATACATGACAGGAGTCCGGTATTCAACAGTACCAATAATCTATGCCTTGAAAATCCAGCCACCTTGAAAGTCTTTCCTGTTGTGTGGGCAAAAATGACTAATCGTTAAGCACAAAATAGTTTTGAAGGACCGTTAGCTGCACTCATGCTACTAGGTGGTCAATAAACAAGCAAATTCACTAAAATGTGTTTCAGATTGTTGAATTAAGTTTGAACATGTTCACTTCTCTATCATATTTATTTCTTGATTCAGAAAGAAGACGAGCAATAAGGAACGATGTAAGGAATAAAATGATGTAGAAATATTCCCAAGTTAATGATATAAATTTCATTTTTCAGCCAGCTCCTGCAGGTGAAAAAAAATCTCTATGGTATATACCATAGACAGTTAAAATGTATAATATATTTATGAAAAATGTGATTATATACGTATCTTTTTAAACTTTGCGAAAGCAAAGCAGTTGTTTTCGAACTGTGGTTCATATGTATATTCCTTTGCACCATGAAGGAAAATGCCTACAAGACAGTGAAATGTTCTTTCCATTGGCATTTTAAATTTCTTTATGAAGCTCTCTAATTCATTCTTGAATTATATAACAGTTTAAACTTAAAAAACCCTGGTCTTAATTAGAACTCTACATCTGCCGAAAAGTGCTGCTTTAAGAGGGTGCTGCATTAACTCTTTGCATGAGTTTCCCAATCCATTTCCTGGTTGTTTTCAGAGTATCCAGTGCTTCAGTATTTTTAATTTCACTAAGCTCTGCTATTCCACTAAAGAAATCTCAGAAACATTTCTGATAATTTTTGAAGACTCATGGGATGCTAGAATGCAAACATCATGTCACTCTTTAAAGAGGTCAAGGAGTCAGGAAAAAAGGAAAAGTCAGAGAATTGACAACTGGTCAGGTTATTTCAATTCCTCAGGAGAATCTGGAACAAATAATTCAGCTAACTATTTGCAAGATAACAAGGAACCGAGTAAAACCAAACCAATATTTTCCTTTAAATTCTGCATAGCGAGGACAATAATGAAAACAGGAGGTGTTATAAATCACGACCTTTTGCAATCACAATCCATTCTAAAAATAAATCTAGGGAAATATTGGTTAGGGGTTAACTGCACTTAAAATTGTGTCTATTAACGGTTTATTGTCAAAATGGAAGAAAACACTGAATAAAATTAATTCAGGGACAGTCATGATTTTAAAGTTCTTCAGTATCTTCACTGATGATCTTCCTGGTTAAAACCACCCATTTGTTAACATTCGATAGCCACATGATGATAGAAGGGACTGTACAGTGAAGAATATCAGAATTCAAAATCTTCTCAGCAAACTGGTGTCTCAAAGGGTAGAATGATGCCCAGTAAGTACAAAGTTTTTCATTTAGGTAGGAATAATTGGTTGTATAAATACAGGTGGGAAGCAACAAGAGGGCTAAACAAGACGAGCTATAGTGGAATACAAACTGAACTAGCATCAACAATAACATCACCTTGTGAAAAAAAAATGAAAAAATGTTTTACTTGGATACATAGTAGGTGTTTTGCATGCTGCAGTTTTGGTATGATCCTCTCACTCTGCTCCTACTTGATAACGAGTTAGGAGTACCATTCAGTGGAGTTTGGGCATTCTGCTTTGAAAAGGTTGAGGACCACAAGGAAAAAATTCAGAGGAGACAGGAACATGATCAGGATCTAGTACGCTCTGCCTGTGAGGGACAAGGGGAAGCATCAGGATTTTATAGGCTAAAGGAGAAAAAAAAAAAAAAAAAAAGGATTGTATAGTTTACAAAAAGGGAAAGGAAGAACATATTCTCCAGGTGTATGTTGACTGTACCTCCTCATAGTAATCCTATGAGATATTGTTACTTGCAAAAGGAAAAGAAGCAAAAAAGTCTTTGAGGAAAAACCTTTCTAATCCTAGGAGCATTGAAACAGCAATGGAATAGATCACCTAGGGAAATCGTGGAGTCTCTAACATTGGATGCTGTTAGGAATAGTCCACTGAGATGTTATTTTAGTGGAATACCAATAAAGATACGTACAAAATAACCCCTCATTGCTTCATAGCTCCTTACATCTTTTTTTTTATCAAGGATCTTACACTTGGATGAAGGATTCAGGGAACTCCAAGAACTTATGTTAGGATCTCTGAACCTCTTTTTTTTTTTTTTTTTTTTTTTTTTTTTTTTTTTTTTTCCTGTTATACAAAGAATGCCAGTATCACTTATGAGGCACAGGACAGACCTGAATGAACGAGCTTGGTCAAGAAGTCTAGACCGCAGTTTTTCTCCTGTTTCCTGTGAAAAAAAAAAAATAGCTAAAAGAGCAGTATGGTACAAGAACATTCCTGTTAGACTGAATCAGGGCTGTTAATTAATACGTAAGTGTATATATTAATTTATTGGGGGAAAAAAAAGAAACCTCTCAAAGGGAGAGGCTACAGTGAGTTAGAAGAAGATCCAAACCCATTTTTCAGTCAGATTCTCCGATCACTTGTACTCTCCACATGTGAATGTACAGTTAGATGGGGTTATAGATTGAACTCTGAAGCTTTGAAGGTTGGTCCATGGTTCTGTCAATG
>NW_009634038.1:0-24796 GCF_000690535.1 Cariama cristata
CCGCGGGAGCCTCCGAGCCCTCTGCTGATGAGTTGAAGCCTCCCGACATGGGCGTGTGAGAGGTAAGCGCCAGCATCCTCCTCTGCACCTGGGGACCCGAGCGACGGGAACAGAGCGATTTGCCCCATGCAGCTTCCAGCCACTTTTTCTTTCTTTTTTTTGTTCAAAAAGTCGTAGGTGACCTGGGAGCAGAGTTGTGAACTCCCCAAGCTCAGTCTCCTCCGCCCCAGGAGGGCAAGCTGCAATTCCCTTAGCTAGTGTTGCGTGAAGGCGATGCGTCGTCACTTGGTGCATCTCATGCCAACTCTTAACATTCAGCTTGGTATGAATGAAAGTAACCGTTCTCTCTGCTTTTCTGTCATCCCCTCTTGGAACGGTCGAAGGCTGTGATATTTTCTTGCATTTTCAAGATGAACTGGCTTCTTTTTTGGACGTAGGCAATGGCAATATAAGAAATAGATACAATGGCAGATGAAATACAGGAAATATTGCTCAACTAGTTGGAGATTTTCGGTCACCCTAAGAAGATCAATTGCAATTTAAATAACAGCAAAGTTTTGATATAGTCTAAACAAAGACAAAGAAAATCTCGGCTAAATATTGCCACATTATGTTTATCATGCCAACAATTATTGTGACTCGTTGCAGTATTTCAAAAAAGGAACAATTCAGCTGAAGGGCAGCAGTGGGAATCAATAATTCAGATGCTGTTTATTACTCTGAAAGATTCTCGCTGGGTAGCCTCGGGCAAGTCACTCCACCTCTCCATAGCGCTGTTTCCTTCCTCATAAAACAGATAAATGTGCTTGTTTGCTTCACGGGGGTGTTGAGAGGTTTAATTCATTAATTTGTTTCATAACTACTTGGAGATCCTTGGGTGCATTTTTCTACAGAAGTGCTAAATATTATTTCGACTAGAGTTCTTTCACTGTGTGTCATTGCTTATACGGGTTTCTTCAGTGACCTAAATTAGCGAAGTTTTTAGTGGAAGTCGACAAAGTAGCAGTTCTGGATTGGGATTTTCCTGACTGGCTGTGAACTTCACTGGGACGTGAAACCAAAATGTACTGATCACAGCGTATCTTACTGGGACTCTAAGAAAATGTCATTTCTTGGTATTCAAAGTAAGAGCTTGCTTCGGTTGTTTTGTTGGAAGCATTGTGACGCTTTGCATAGTTTTGAATGGCTGTGAAAAAAACCTGAGTGCTGTTATTTGATATAAGAGCAAGAAATGAGAATAGTTGATAAACATATCTGTATCGTCTACTGTGGAGACTGACCTCAGAAGGCACTCGGTCCTGGGTTCCCACTGCATATTCATTTACAATCTCTTCTGAAACCTGTTCTTCAGCCATAGGTGATATGGGTTGCAGAGGAAGAAACACATGAACAGAACAAACTGATTGCTTGTGGTAAAAGTTGATAGATTTTGGTTGCCTAAGCAAGCTCAGTTTTTATTGCAGTGTATATTAGTTATTTTAACTAGATATTTGGTAAATGCCCGCACCACAGCAGAGAAGAAAATGTATTTAATTGCCTGGCTAAATATTAGATGTGATTTTCAGAGGCTGCATACAGTGATAAGTAAAAAGGAGTAGCTGAAAGCCAGGTTTAGAGGCTCGTGCCTTTAGAAGCGCTGTGCCCGTGAGATCTGCGCGTACCGTTTCCTTTCCTCAAGTACGACGACAGCAAGCACATAAGCTTTTTTGAAACTGAATTGAAACAAAGCCTAAATCGGTGGTGGTGGGAAGTCACTGCCATCACCAGGCAGCTGTTGGGGTGTGAATGACCACAGTGGGTTTGTACGCTGGGGGAGAAATGGTCACGTCCATCAGTACCCAGCAGTCCGAGCAGGGAGAACTGGTGTTAAATGGGGCTGTAAAGGAGTCTGTAAAAGTGCAGTGTCCCTTCTCTCAGGAGCGATTGCGTTTAGCTAAAACCGAGTCGCATTCCTAGGCTTGTGCGTGGAAACTTGTGTGCACATCTGGCACCCACAACATACTGTAGCAACAAGCGGAGAGAAATTTAGTTACTACTGCTGTTGTTCCTGGACGTTTTGCAAGAAATAAAGCCTGTTTCCCCTGTTTTGTTTTGTTTTTTTTTCTGAAGAGATTAAAGAAATAAAAAAAAATCAACTTTCCGTAACCATTGTTTCCTGGTTTAGACTTGGTAATCCAAGTGTCTGGTGAGTGCAGAGAATGACTTTTGCCTAGCAAGTTGGATGTAATTGGTAAATAGGATGTCTCGGCAGCAGGTTTGTCCTGGCTGTTTACACCTCCTTTGCTCTCTCCATCCATCCGAGGTGGATAAAAGAGTTTAGTTACAGTAGTGCAGTCCCCTAAAGCCCTTAAACCATGGTGCCAGTTTGTGTTCAAGACTGTGGCCACGTATTTATTGCAGAGAGGCTCGATGTTTGGCGCAAAGCCCTTCCTTTGAGCTGCTTTTCTGTTCCGATGGGTGAGCTTTGTAGCCAGGTCTGTTAGCCCAGCTAAGCCCGGGTGGGGAATGGCGAGGTAGGACAGAGCTGCGTTAGCAAAAACCCCAAGCCCTGGTGGGCTGCGCTGAGGCTGGACTCCGTTACTGCTCAGGCTGGGAACAGGGCAGAGGAGGGGGTTAAAGCCTGCTAGGAAAAAGGAAATTTAGCTGCTGTCACCTGGGACCTTTCTCGTGAAGGCTTTGTGGGTAGAAGCTCAGCAGAAGTGACGTGTTGGTAAGGGAGAGGGGTCTGCTCGCTTTGGGAATCCCACGACGGACGGAGCGCTGGAAATAGTTTCTGACACCAGGGACTGACATCATGCTTTCATCCGCTCTTGGGACGTGGTCAGGTGCGAAAGCCCAGGCACAATGCGGCCATTATGTACACGGTCTGAAATTACCTTTCTTTGCTCTTTCTTTCTGTTTGCCCCTCGACTCACGGAGTCTGCGGTAGGAGTCGGCCATAGCGTTGGTTAGAGCAGGCGATGGATTGTAGGGACCCTGGTCACCTGGCTCGGGCAGGCAGTGTGTCGCAGCACCAGGTAAAGGTAACCTTAACGTAACAGTTCTGTCTCCACAGTTGTCCTGGTTTATGTTCTTCTTTTGGTGTTTGGTTGGTTGGGTTTTTTAAATTTTTATCAGAAATATTAAAAATGCTGAATATTTTCTATAAACCTGGCATGCCCTCTTAAGTCTTCTAATCAAATGGCTGCCTAGAGTTCTTAAAGGATTTTCAAAAGTTTGAAAGTGTTTGTGTGGGTACCACGTCATTTTAAAGCCTTTTAATCAGATCCTTGCAACCGTGGTGCGTCAAACTTTTTGCCAAAACAATCTGTCAGGTTTCAGTTGTGCTTCCAGAGGCATGCCTGCACAACTCAAGGTCAGAAATGAGATTATATGATTCTAAATTTCAAACTTAACCTGTAATTTAACAGTTGTGTTGACCCCTGCTCACACAAACTGCTCACGCCGACTGTGAGTAGCTACGTTTTGCAGGAATAACGTAGCCTTTTAACTCCATCTGCAGTTGAGGCTTTTGTCCATGAAAATATAATTGTCACTTCTTATCAAGGGTATTCTGCTTTTATCAAGGGCATTCTGGGCAGCAGCGAGGACAGTGACAGCCCCGAAGGAACTACGGGACGATACCGTTTGTTGTCTCTCCAAGATTGTACCTTGAAAACAGCTGCAGCTGGGTACATAGATATTATATCTCTGGGGAGAGAGAGAGGGACTATATGCTCTATCTAGAGATATATATATATAAGCTGTAAATAATGAGATACCAGATGAAAACAGCAGAGGTAACAGCCGAATGGTACCACCACCACCGACCAGCATATTGCTCTGCAGAGAGGTGTCACTGCCGGGTGCGGTTGAGGTCTACAGCACGGGGGTGTTTATCCTGGAGCAAACGCAAGAGTAGTTCTTCTATGTGGATACGTGTTTGAGGTCGGCGTACACACATCGTAAGATTGTATGTAGATAATATAAAAGCAAGTGTTGATTTAAATTGCTTGGATTGCAGCCTTTTTAGGTTTGTAAATTGACGAGCGTAGGTGCCTTTGGACTTTGCTGGTGCTCCTGTGTGCTGTCACAATACTTTAACGTACATAATAAATAAAATGTTAATACAGTTTTTTATGCAAGTCAGAGTCACAAACAGGATATGGAAAAGTAGTTAAAGTGAGTTTTGATCCCATAGCAACTGAAGGATGTGATGTGTTTTAGAATTCCTGTCTATTAATGTGACGTCCTGTGGAAATGCTTTACAAATAAAAATATTTCTTTGATCTCTTCAGCTACTGAAGTCTGTAGATGGATATAGATACACAGAGAGCGAAAACTGGTTTTGTAAAACTCCAGTGGAAACACTCCATTCGTTTCCAACGTCTTGGAGGCAATTGAATGAAGGACAATTAAAACAATAAGCAGGAAAGAATCAAACTGTTAATTATACATAGTAGAGGAGAACAGCAAGCCAGGGGACTTAAAACAAGTAAAAGTATTTGTAAGAGTAAAAGTCAAAGTTAACAAAGAAGTAAGAGTTGGAAAAGAGGGTAGAAATTAAAGTCAGAAAGGGAAACACTAGTCTCGGTGTCAGAAGCTTCTGGTGCTGTAAGCGGCCTCCTGCAAAGCGAGGGAAGCGGCGAGGCATGCCGCGGCCTGAGCGGGCGGGATTAGGCACAAGGAGGAATTCTGTTTGGACAGCAGTCAAATTAGCTTTCCCCTTTTTCATGTCTGATTATTTTAATTTTTTTCTATCCTTTATTTGCACCTCCCGGGCATTGCAATTGCCCTCTGAAGGTTTTCCAGCTCTTCCCATGCCCTGTGGTGGTACCTCTCGCTCCGCGCAGAGGCCGCGCTCTTGGTGACCTCAGCTCGGCTCTTCCCTTGCTCTCCTCCTCTCGCGAGGCGCGGTTGGGTTTCTGGGTTGTAGGCTGCCGTCGGAGGAGACCCCACGTATGGTTTCTGATACCCCCCCACCCAAGGGTTCGCAGCCTTACAGACCCCCTGGATGGGTCTGTGTCCGTGGGCCAGGAGTCATAGAATCATTGTGGTTGGAAGAGACCTCAGAGATCATCAAGTCCAACCGTATACCTGATAAGAAAGATAAGGAAGGTGCATACCTTCTTAGCAGCTGCCAAATGAACGCCATTTCACCTCCCAAATTGTTCTGTGCGTCGGCGGTGCCCGTTACGGTCCGAGTCCTGGGGCCCAGGAGTGCCCTCCGTGCTGTGACGAGGTAATAGAGGGGTGAGGGCTTTGATTGACTTCTGGGACGTCACCGGAGCGGACGACGGTAGTGAATACATCCTTTGGGCCTATATGAAAAGTCTCAAACTGTCTCCCACTGGTGTTAGTGTCTGTGAAATCATTTCTGCAAAAAGTAACTACAGTTTTAATTATCGAAATGGCCTTATGAAAGTACTTCAGCTCAAGATGAAACGCTGGTGCTTTAAATGAAATCTTTCGGTGGTAGCTTACAGTTTTATGCCTTTGGTAAAAGTGACTGAGCTTTCGTTCACTGGATGGGGATGCCTTAGCAGGCATGTCTGTGCTGGTTGGGGATGATCGCCTTCAGGATTCAGGATATCAAAATGACTTTCTTACTCATTCTATACAATGACGTATGGAATAAAAGATCCCAGTAAGGGTTAGTAATGTTAGTGCAACCGAAAAATTATTGAGAAAGCATTTATACAGTAGGATAAATGATATAATAGAAGGAAATTCCAAATCCCTGGATTATGGTTTGGGCATGCAGACAATTTAAATCTTGTTTTTGCTTGAGGCAGAGAGAAGGTTGTGCATTCAGCCTGCGCGTGTGTATGCCTTGTTAATTTATATATACAGTAGTAAAATAGACAAATAAGGTTTTAAATGAAAGGAATAAACAGATGAAACTTCCATCACAGATACCTGACACATCTTACTGTAAGCTTATAAAAAGACTTTGCAGTTGCTGTCCTGTCTGCAGCATGGTGGAGAATGAATGCAACCCACCGTTCTCCCAGAGGGATGGTCGCTGTGCGCTGCTCCACATAGATCCATTGGACTCGTGCGTAGATCAAAGGACGGACACGAGTTTAAATCTTGACTGCTGACGTGATGTCATAGACGGATAATTCCTGTAGGAACTGCTTGTTTCTGGTTACCGTTATGATTTTCATAGCACAGCTGTTATTCAGACATAGAAGTTGATACAAAGGTTCTTTCAAGGTATTGCAGGTCGCTCCAGAACAAGTGCAATACTAACCCCTGGGTACCTCAGCTATACTTTATTTATTGTAGACTTGATTCTGAATTATATTTAAAAGCTTAAATACTGAAATCCCAAATACCTTTGACATGATATATTTGTGATGTAGCATATTTCTCATAGTGAAAAAATCAGAGGAAGAAATGAAGTCAAGTCCCCTGGTGGTTAAGGTCATAATAGAGATTTTTCAAGTTGCAAGCAGTGATTTTTACACCTTGGAGAGACAGACGGTCACTGGTTTTATCTCAGCGAGCAAAAGGCGGGTGGAGGAAGGACTCCCGACTGCTCTTCCCTGGGGACAGGGAAGTTTCCTGCACCGGGGTCCAGCCCCGCGGCTCCGGGAGGGGCTCGGCGGCACCACTTGCTGATGTGGGAACCGTACAGCTTGGGACTTTGGTCAGTAGACTTACTGTGATTGTTACAGTACCAAGACAAGCTTATAGTTTTCTTGGTCCCACTCCATCTGCCACCTAATTTTGCTGTATCAGATGTGTTTCTGTAAGTCAGTAGGAGCCAAGTGGCAATGTATGTGGGAATTAGTCTCTCTTGATCCTTTCACCTCTCTGTTTTCAAGGACCTGCACTGCATTTTTTAGTACTTAAATGTCATTGGATTCAGTTAGAGGACTTAATTGCTCTCTCATTTTTAAATATGTTTGCAAAATATTTAGATCAGTGGTAAAACCGACATTGTTGGACAAAATAGCTCTCCAGTTGGTGTAAGTGTCGTGATTTTAAACCACTACCGTTTCCAGCTGATTAATTCAGTTTTATAGATGCTGCTCCTCTTATCAGCAACGAAGTCAACTGCGATGTGTATGAAAAGATTTGCTAAATCTTGTGGATGGGCCACATAATGAGGTGGAAGAGGGCCTGTGACCTCCGGGAGTGTAGGCAGGAGCTGTGGCAGTCATTCTTGGTGTGGCTGAACGGGCAGGTCTGACTTGCTCATGTCACAGCCCTGGGCTCTGGGAAGCTCTTTCCTTCAGAAACCTGAGTAATCTGTGGTGCTGCGATGCCTCCGCTTCGTGGAAGTGTTAGTCACCAGAAATCCCACCTTTTCTGTTCCTGGCTGTAAATGTTGACGAGATGCCCATGTTGGAGGCGAGTGACGGACCAGTGATGGAGATGCTAGCGGAGACACTTGCCATTGCTGCTTTTGAAGAAGTGATACAAGTGTTGTCCCACCAAAAAGCATCCACAAAGCATAGTGGCTCTTCGGAACTGATCCTGCAGAAAGCCACGATCCTTTACCTGTTTTTATTTTCGTAACAGTCCACAAGAATGTCAGGGTGCTCCAGGGATAGCTGTGCCAGCTGATGGTCCTAACGGTGCTGTCCTGTCCGCTGCCCTTCTCCCACTCCTCCGCTCTCGCTGCTGGAGCGGCCTTTCGGGGCACAAGTGGCAGGAGTAAAGAGGGCCTCTCTTTGCCCTTAACTAGTGTATCAAACCAGGTTTATTTGGTGAATTTATTTGTATAAACCAATGTCCAGTTCAGTTACTAGCATCAATTTTACAATACTTTTTTTTTTATTTGAACATTTACTCATTGATGCAAATGGGGAGAACTGAAGTAGTTAAGATTTAGTCTATTTTTTCCTAGGATAATTGATGTTCTTTACTGTTTGTTTCTGCTGGCAAAGAAGTGGAAATCATGGCAAACGCTCTTTCTATCTAGGACTAAGTGACAACCTTTTCAAAGCACATTGTATATTAGCATTTTCTTCCATGGGCAAGCATCCTTCACTCTTCTTTTAGTTTTTAATACTTTATCAGGTCGTGGTTTCGAACCTGAATAAAACCCCTTCATTTTCAGAAAAGGTTGAGCTGCTTGGTAAAGTTTTTCTTGGAAGATGTGGCTGGTAATGATGTAGTGTAATATGAGAGTAAGAAATTCTTTTAACTTTAAAAAATGGTATTGTGAGTGCAATTTAAGTGACCAGAAGGCCCAAGCCCCTATTCTTTTAAGCCCTGTGCGTCAAACAAACTTGTAGCAGGTTCACTCGCAACTGGTAAGTTGGAGCTTATGCGGCTGGTTACCTATACACGTCTGGCTTCCCCTAAGCTGTGCAGATAATCGAGGTTCGTATGTATGTCTTTGAGCAGTGCCGTGTGGGTCTTTAGCTTTCAGGATGCAAGTAAGTTAACTAAGGCAACCTCAAAGTATAGAGCTCAACACTGTTGAGTATGCATTCGGCTTCAGGGGTTTTGGCTTGGTGAATTATTTTTTTTCCCCCCCCAGGTACATTTATACCATTGTAATGAATTCTAAATAATCCCTAAATGTTACTAGTCTTGATCACATTCTTCTGCTGAAGGTACTTTTTGTTCTTTTGCAACCCCCTGATAATTTTTGAATGGTTTTATGTGTATCTTATCATCGGTGTAGTTTCTAACAGGCTACTGGACTGAGGAGTGGCGGTTGTGCCCGTGAGCCCTACGGGGTTACCTGGGTGAGTCAATAAGGCCATGAAGTGCGTGGCCAGGTCTGGTCCTACTCAGCAAAGTGCTTGGTGGTGAGCATGGTGGACAGCAGTCAGATCCCCCAGGGGGTGGTTTGTCGTGGCTGTATCCAGAACCATCCCGTGTGGGGGACTCCTTCCTACCTGCCCCCTCCCACCCAGCAGTCACACCGGGCTGAGCCCTGCGAAGTTATCGGACAGGGACCACTGGCCTTACCGAATCGTGGCCTCCATGGGTTATTGTCTTTACATCATAGGAAGGGCGTCGGTGAGATTTAACCAAGAATAAGTAAGAATGACGATGTAGCCCTGCTTTTGTCACTGCCTATTGACTTTCTTCCAGATCTTGACTCTGAATGTGCTGCCTATGAATATACTATCGATCGGTTTTCCAGTTATGCTGCTGTTAGTCTAAACAGTGTGGTATGGTGTACAAGGTAAAAAAAGGGGTTACCTTCTCTATTAAATGCACACAGGCGTGAGGGGAGAAAATGAGGTGGGTTATTGAATTCTTAAAATACAGACTAGGAATTTTAGACAGCACTAGAGGTGTTTGATGATGGTGAAATGCTGGGAAATGTGTGTCCAGATTTACAAAGAAGGAGTTCAGGGAAACCTTACTGTGTGTTCCCTAATCTCTGATCAGAAAGATCCTTGCTTGGGGAACTCTTAAATCCATCCTTAAACTTATACATGTGCTTAATTCTCATTGATGTGCAGAAGTACTTACAGAAATCAAACCAAGAAAAGAATGTATGAAGGCCTTACTGCTAGCTGGGATAGTTTTCTGATTGTGTAAGCCAGGAAACTTCTTTCAATGTATAATCGTCACAGAAAAAGTTACAGGCATTTTTGCTTTTTTTTTTAGATTTTTTTTTTTTAGGTCCTTTCTTCTGCCCCCGTTTCTCAGGGATCATAGAGGCTTTTGAAAAAACTATGGTGTGTTGGTTTTTTTTTTTTAAATTATGAAAAAGCAGGGGTTTTTAACAGTTAAAAAATGACATCATATTTCAAACACAATGTACTGGTTTGGCTGGTTTTTACCTCCTTCCTTTCAAAATATACTGTTGTATGGTTTCCTTATTTATAGATGATATACGAGTAGACGAGTATGTTTGGATGAACTACGGTGCATGTTTCTTTGCATGTGTGTATGTGGTGAGTGACTATGTAGATATAGTAAAAGTATTAGCAAATAAACCACCCTGTGATCTGCATAACGTGTCCTGTAGTGATTGGTTTACATCCAAAAAAGGGCAAAACTTACTTGCAAAATGCGTTAAAATACTATGAAAATGTCATCTTCCATTACGGTCTGTTAAAGCAATTATGCTACGCGCTGTAATATATAAATGTCGGCAGTTACAGGGTGCAATATTATTTTTCCCCTAGGCAGGAATGCACCAGAGGAGATGTACTTCTTGGCCAAAGGTGCCAAAGGTCCGTGTGCCCGGTAGGCATGGAGGGATGCGGTCTGTCGAGGTTGTCTCATTGTCTGCGCACACATGAATGACGTTGTTGAATCAGGATGTGGGGCTCTAAATAAAAGTTTTAGCAGCCTAAGTTTCTGTTAGAAAATTTTGGCATCTATAGGTAGGGAGCTGTGGGGAGAAAGAAAAGGTTGCTTTGTACTTCAGCTTCTTAGGAGTTTTATGACTGAATCCTGTGAAACAGGTTTTCCATGGAAAAAAAAACATTTCATATTTGTTTTTAGGTTTTCTTTCCTTCTGTCTATTTCTCCGTTTAATAATTGAAAACTACTGTTCATTATTTACATAAGACGTTCTCTCTTGGGTCTGCTTTCTGTAACCTTTCCCCTCCGAAGAATTCTAGGAATTTGCTGGCTTTCCTCGGGGGGATCCTGGCCATGTTTTATCTGCGACTTCAGGCTAGATAGTTTGTGATTTTTACAAAGTAACTTACTATGTTTAAATACTTACATGTAACCTCTGCATAGATGTGCCATTGGAACACTTCTTGAGAAGTCATGTAGAGGAAGGAAAATATGCGCTTTGATTCAGCGTTGAGCCTTCTTGGTAGCTGGCAGTAAATCTCCACATGCAAAATGGAGAGCCCCTAAGAAAAATAATAATGATAATAATAATGATGATGCAAAAACCCTAAATGCCTTGAAAGCAAGGTATTTCTGCTGGTTTTCTAAGGCTCTGCTGCTTTCTCTTTCTCTTTCTCTTTTTTTCTTTGACTTGTTTTTTTTCCTTTTTTTTTTTTCTGAAAATGAGGACGTGTCAGAACTGGAGGCCTCCAGCGCGGTATAAAATGACCCCGGCGCAAACTTCCAGCATTCCTCATCCTTCCCTCTCCAGCTGCTAACATCAGCCAAGGCAGCATGCAGGCTTGGCTGCCGCCAGCACAAGCTCCCTGGCTCTCCCCCTTCCTCCTCCTCCTCCTCCTCCTCTTCCCCTCCCACCCTTCTCTGCTTGCCAGTACAGTCAGCGCTGCCTCAGATTAGGCACCGTTGCAATTATTTGAAATCTCAAGTACTAGAGCTCTCAGTGTGTTCTTTCACCTCGTATCGGTTACTAGGGGGGAAGATGTGGGAGAAAGGGGCTTTCTTCAAAGTGTACGGGTTTTTCTTTAGGATTGCTTGCTCGGCGGGTATTTTGTCAGAAGTATTCATATAGAAATGATTTGAAAGCCACCTGGACAAATACGTGGGGTTCTTTAAGTCTAGGTGGAATCGTATTTGCTAGAGAGCATCCTGAATTGTAGTGTCTCACGGATTCATTTTCTAACTCTCTCTTTCACCTCCATCTGCCGTAGGATATTTCAAAGATGGTTTGGCTGCCACTGAGACTTGGAGATCTGATGCCACAATGAGGACTCACACACGGGGAGCCCCAAGTGTGTTTTTCATACACGCAGTTTGCTTCGCCTTTGCCTACGGCGCCAGGGAGGACCCGGACGCGATGGTTCCTTTTGTCAACGCCAACTACGACAGCTACCCCATGCTCTACTTCTCCAAAGGGGACGTGGAGGCTCTGCGTCTCCAGGCCACCACCACGCACCGGCACATTGCGGCTCGGCTGATTGAGGCAGTGCAAACGATGCTTTCGAATCCCCTGGAGTACCTTCCTCCCTGGGACCCGAAGGAGTTCAGCGCTCGGTGGAATGAAATTTATGGCAACAACCTCGGGGCCTTGGCGATGTTCTGCGTGCTCTACCCTGAAAACATCGAGGCCATCAACATGGCCAAGGATTACATGGAGAGGATGGCAGCTCAGCCTAGTTGGTAGATTTTTGTCTTTTTTTTTTAAGTTGTTCTTACTGTATAAACTGCTTGCAGTTGGAGGAGTGAATGGATGAGTGAATTGCTTAAATTATTTCAGTTGTTCTAACAGTCGCTTTAACAGTGACTAACTTGCTGAATGTGTTTACCCTCACCTGGACCAGCAGTGACACACAGCTTTTCACCTTCACTGCCCTGTTCAAATTAATGCTGAAAGAAGGAGCATGACCCTTGCTGTACCACCCTAATTGCTGTAAAGTTTAAAAGAAAAAACCAATCCAAAACCACTCCCAATCAGAAGGCAGGGTTTCACATCCGATTTGTGGTGAGAAGTGCTAAAAGCGTTATTCTTTAATCTCTTTTTTCCAGACTCATACGTATCTTTTGGGTAATTCTTCCTTAGGAAGAATTCGAGAAAGGGGAACCTGTGAAAAAGGAATAATTAGGTTAAGGTAAAAATGACGCTCTTGAGTTTCTGCGGTCTGCTGTAACGTCTGTCTGAGCTTCAGTTCAGACTTGCAGCTCCACTTGGCTGTACGGTTCTTGTGCCTCTCCTTAAGACATACTGGGACACGATAAAGACAGTTGTCCATCTGATTACTTTACTGGAACTGCCTGAGTGTAACTGGCATTTTGACAACCACCTCCTGGATTAACTTCACCTGGATGTGAGTTGTTTCCCACAAGTTACTCCATCTTCCCTGTGCCAAACTCTTTCTATGGGGACAGAAGTTAATGTTCTCACTGTACAAGTGAGTCTAGCAATCGGGACCCCAAGGTCTGTCTCCTCCTCATCTTCCTTTTTCATACCCACCAGCAATTTATCTCCTTCTTTCTCAGGCAGACACATTTCCCCTACCCCCCTGCAGCCGTTGCCACGCTTTGCAGACTGTGGCCACGGTGAGGAGGTCAGAGGATGGAAACGTGGGCTTTGCCAAGACAGTGGCTTCTGCCCAGGGCAGCGAGCTGGAGGTGCGATGGGGCTCTGCTCCCCTCGCCGCAGATGCTCTCCGACAGCTCTGTGGTGGCAGCAGCTCAGCAGAAGTCTTGAGCTGGGGTTTGAGGCAGCACAGGAATAAGCATTAGCTGTTCAAGCAGTATTCGTTGCTCAAACTACTATTCCTCACTCTCTTTGGGTTAAGACCAACTAGTAGTGTCCCGTAAACGGCATCCATCCGTGGACCGTCATTGGAATGATGCTGGATTTGAGCTAGCATAGCTTGGGATCTGTATCCTCCTGATGGGCATGATTTAAAAGGCATTACAGTGTTGGGGTTCTCCTATACCAAGTGTTTTAGTGGTGAATGCCACAAAAATACAGGAACTAGAACAAAAGAAGTGGTGGGAGAGAGAAGGGACAGGCTGGGCTTAAGCTGCTTGCCTGTCACAGAAGACAGGATAGATGGGAGTTGGGAAGAAAAGTATTGGCCGAACAGCATGGTGGTAATTTCCAAAATCTTCCACTGAAGCATAGCAATACAAAGCCTCAGTCTTGCTTACCTCCAGAGGCAGTCTGTGTTTCTTCTGGCACGCTGGCAGAGGGATAGAGCTGTACAGAGGTGAATCCAAGGACATGTAACCATCTCCAGCAGGACCTGCGGACGGCTCCAAAGTCAACATCTTCCTCCTGAGTTTCATTGTTCGCACTCTTTCTTAACTTGCTTTGGGTAGTGTAAACATAGTTACGTGGCCATCTGTTTTAATGGAATAAGAAAGAGGAGCAAGTAATATTTTGAGTGGTGGAACTCATTTGTGTCTGCCTTTCTCAGTTTCCTACGTCTCACTGTTTCAATAACCTCATTTCAGTTCCCTGTGTCCTGTGATTCCCACCCTGGATTAATTGTGGTTCCTCTGTCCCTTACCATGATGCTCTCCTTTGTCCCAGCTGAGCAGATACCAACCAGAACGGAGAGGATAACCTCTTTCCACTTGGCTTTGTTGACGTTTACCTCCCCCAGACCACTGTTTTTCTCAAACAAGTGTCTTGCGTTGCTTCAGTGAATGAGAAACCACCCTTTTCTCATCTTTCCCTTCTGATGTAGACATATCATTTAGCAAACAATCAAGGTTTAATCAAGGTTCTCTGCTTTGTAAAAGCAGCAGGTGCAATGCCCTTAAGAGGGGAAGTGCAGAAGGAGGAAATCAGAAGCACAGGCGATAGGGCAAGCTGCCCTTCGTGTAACCTCCATCTGGCCAGCTTTTCACATGCTGTGGCAGAAACATGGATGACATTTTAAATTTCATCTTTACATTAGCGAGAATCCTCAATAGTCCAAATATGGTTCAATATCTCAGGATACACTTATGAGGAAATCTACTGCTAATTGATACATGCATGGAAGGGGCAGGTAATTAAGCACTTTTGTCTTTTCTCATCTATTAAAATACTCATTTTTTTAATCACATAATAAAGGACACCCTTAATTGAGTTCCCATTCATGTAGGTTAACAGAGTTTGAGCCATTTGTCATAACAACCAATGTTGATGGGCGTGCTGCTCCTAACAGAGCATCCGTAATTGCTACATCCTGGAGTAGGTTTACATTTTAAAATAAACAAAGGGGCAATGGCTAATAGCTAACTGTAACAGTCACCCAAAATAATATGGGAACGGACAACGTTTTGGAGACTAGCAAGAGCAGGGGAACATAGTGCATTAATATTTCAGTAAAAATAGATGACTAGATGAATAGATGTAAAATAGATGAAGAGATGAATAGATGTAAAAATTAAAAGCTGGTAGCAAATAACTCGCTTGTTTTTTCTGGGATTTGATATCTAGATGCTGTCTAAAATCTTAGGGAAAGTTTGTCCCTGTATTTAAGCCATAATATCTTATTTAACAGAGAAGAGAGGATATCGATGTGTTTTCTGGCGGTTTATCTCGGACTGGCCCTAGAGCACTCCCCACCAGAAGCGCATTTTGGCGGAGGGGATCTGTACTCATGATCCTTTCCATATGCCGCCTTGGCCCGCTCCTGCGCTGGGCGGAGTGATGTCATCGGAGTCGCATCGTGCAGAAATAAGAGCTCAGTCAGATTCTGTGTTTTGGACAAAGCAGTGAAAAATGCTGTTCTTTACTAAGCCCGCCTTATAAACAAATGCCTTAGGAGTTCACAAATTCTGCACCCTTCGTACAGCAGGAGAGACGTCCCCGTTTGCAGTTGCCAGACAAGACATTTCTGTACCTTTTTTTTTTGCACATCATTGACACAGTGGTTTTAAAGACAAATATGTTACCAATGTGCAGGAAGGTGTGGGATTTGACAGTAAGCCTGGCTCTGTGGGTTTCTACGGGGAGCGCGTGCAAACATTCCAAGGAAACAGCAGCGAGGAAGGGGAAGCTAACGGGAGGCTTTGATGTAACAAATCAGTGACTTTTTTGCTATTTCTTATTAACCAGCAATCCTATAGCCTTCTATTAGTCCCTGTTTATTAAAAGTATTGGAGCATGCTATAGGAATGTTGCAGTTAGTATCCAGATAGTGCTCAGTGTTGAACAATATGGATTACAAAATAAAAATGCATAAACATAAATAATTAAATTTTTAGATAAATGTATAACTAAAATGAATTCACATGTGCCGAGTTGAAATAAAGCCAGCCTCAGTGCTGACACCACAAATCTAGAACATCTGTTTGACTCCCAGTAATCAACCAGCAGTCACATTCAAAGAAAACTTAGGAAGGTTTTATAAGACTGCGGCATAGAAGTTTGTATGACAGAAGTTTGGGGTTGCTGAGATAGCCTCCTACGGGGAGGAAGTAAAAGAAAAGGAAGGGTGGGAGGATGAATTTGGTATCTGGAATATATATTACATTAGGAAGGGAAATATCAAAAAACAGCATAAGGGTTTGATCTTTTTCATATGTAGTATTTAAAAATAGAAATTGTGCATGACTGTGAAATTAAATGGCGAGCTGGATTTCAAAAGGTTTCTTTTATACCTTCTTTTTTAATTGATAGGACCTCTAGGAGATAAATTGGCACTGAAGTTGTGTGGTAGCTACAGGGAGCTCACTTTGTGGCATGCCTGGTATTAAAATTTGCTACAACGAGAGCTACAGGTGATCCGTTGAAATAATAACATAACTAAATTTTGGTCTCTGCTTAATATGGCACTGAGAACTACTAAACCAGACTCAGTTCTTCTTTAGTAATGTGTCAACACAGAAGGATGATGAGTGATACCAAGAGCGAGCCCCGTGTGAAAAGGACTCTCTTGTGATCAAAGCCAAAATGAGAGAAGAGGATCTGAAAGAAGCTTTAGAAGTGGCAGAATGATGATTATAGACCTGCGGGAAACAGAGAAAGAGGATAGAAAGTAGATGAAGGTTTCCAAAGAAGTAAAGCTTTAGATGCCTCCTCAACGCCTAAGCAGTACAACCCTACTTTTATCGTAGGCTCTTAAAACTTCTCAAAAATGCTGTCCGTATGTTGCCTTTTTTCCCCCATATTGTGGCCCTTTACATTTAACCGCTCCTTTGCCCATCTGCCTGTCAACTGAGCTGCAAGGAACACGAGAGCGTCGGAGCGGCTGCTGCTGACGCACGGCTGGTAAAGAGATGGGGCAAACTTGTCATGTTTTACCTTAGACACAGGAAAGATAAATCATCAATTTTCCAAGGATTTTTTTATTCTTAACATTTTTCTTGTTGCAGATGACCAAGCACTTAAGTTGTGCAGATAATGGGGTTTTTGTTTTGGCAGCCAACCAGAAAAATGTGGAAAGGGTGAAAGCTGAGAGGTTGTTTTGGATGAAACAGATTTTTTTCAAGCATTTTTCTTTTTTCCTTTCCAAAACAAAAATTGGAAGATACTGTTCTGTGTGTGAAGAACATATTCCATTTGAGCACAAGAAAATATTTTGTTTTGAAGGCTTTGTAAGAAAAATACTGAAAATTGAGACTAGTTTATAAAACAAATGTTGGTGGTCTCATTCCCCTTGGTAGGTATGCTCCCTCTTAGCATGTATACTCCCTCTGGCCACGGAAGAATATTTCTCTCCTTTGCCGGATGGGAGGTTTAGAGCTGTATCTCCTTCCCCCAGAAGTGGGTCAGAACAACAGTAAGGGTCTTGGAGTGCCAGGGCATTGGCATGGACGTTGGCATTGGGAAGACTGTACAACTAGGCAATTGATTTCAGGATCCAGAGGTCGGTTGGCCCCATCACATGCCGCGTTTGCATCCACACTTGACATTTAATGTGCATTAAACTTAACCATGCTGTTAGCTAGCTACCATGTCTAAGATAGATCGCATCGAAATGCACTGGAGGGCTGTCCTTGGAGTAATTTTCAGCTGTAAGCCTTTAGAAAAGAGCCCCGACTCGTTTCCTTCACATCCACCTCGTGAGAGCGAGAGGCTGGGTGCTGAGGAGGGAGTACCGGCATGCTTCCTTCCATCCTTAGCTTAATCTGCCCTCAACCTCCACGAGTTATTCTGCAGTAAGTAATTTGTCATGGGAAAGTTTGGAGCATTAAATTCAGGATGCGGATTACTTGTGTAACGTATGTGTCAGGATGTGCTTAATGCTTCATTTTGCATGCAGTGATGCCATATTACGTATTGGCATAGAGGCTAGAAATCAGATCTCATACGGCCTGGAAGGGTTTTCTGTTCCTCAAGTTAGAAAGTGTTATTTTCCTGTTTACTTCCATTTGTTTTTAAGAACTGAATACAAAGCGAAGGAAAGGCTATTCTAAACATCCCGCAGGCCACGATCAGAGGACTCACTTAAGCAGCAGAGTTTGATTTAAATCCTGCCTTGAACTGGGCAGACAGTGGTTTTTTTTTTTCCCCTCTTAGCTTATATTTCTTAAAGAAATGCTAATACTTCTGGTTTCGGTAAGGAAGTAGTTATCAGTAAAGAGAAATCAGGGAAAACTACAGAAAACCATTTCTACTGAGAAAAGAGTCATTAGTAGCATCAGGAATGTTGTCAAGAAATGGATAGTTTGTGGTAATCTTCCCACAATTTTTGCTGTTGTTGTTGATATTGATTTTTGCTTCCCATCCAAAATTTTGTACAGTTGATATACTTATTTGGAGCATGGAGTCACATTTAGTGAAGGAGATGTGTACACTCTTAGCCTTGACAACGCAGTGCGTGCGTAATGGTTCTTGACATCATAAATTGATGACTGAAGAACTGGGTCTTAACCCCCCCTTCAGATTCATTGTTCATTGTAGAAGGTGGCAAATCTAAACCAGGTAACCACGTTGCACCATGCTAAAATTCTCCACACATGTAGGAAAACCATACTACTTGCCCGTAATACCAGCCATATCCATGATCTCTTTATTTCTCTCGTTTCTTCATGGAGGATTTATATCAAACTCTAAATGTTTAAAATAACTTAACAAAAATATTTTAAATGACACAGATGAAGAGAACTTCAAAGAACACCCCAGGCATGTATTTGTCCTGTGCCATTCGCAGGATTTGTCCAGACAGCGGTTCTTTGTGCGGAATGATGCATATGGCTTTGGGTGTTGATGGAGTTTGATCGTTAGGCAGCAGACCCGTTCAGCACCTTTTGCTCTTTTATAAACCTTCTCCAGTTTCCAGATAGGCACCTCTTCCAAATACAGGTATAGGTATGTAAGTGTAAAAAAGTTGGTGGGTTTTTTTTTGTGTGCTATGTGTAGGGATGCATTTATGGTTTAGCTGTTGTTTTAAAATTTTTGTTGTTTAAAATTGTTGTTTTAATATTTTAGAATTTTTGGAACAGTTGCCTTTGCCAGAAGTCCTTATCTTTCTAAGTAGTTGCTCTATATTAAAGAATCTATTACAGATATTTTTATTTACTTTAGGTTCTTTTTTTGTAACATCTGGCACCATGAAAAGACCAAAGAGGCTAATGAGGCACTGAGGTAAAGGTTACTTGCTGTCTTCAGACACAGTGAATTGCTAAGCTGAGGTTCATACTCTCCGATGTTAAGTTTTACTCCTGAGAGGCTTAGAAAATAGCTGTTTTCCAGTGCAAAGCATTAGCATGTTTTTACCTACCTTTATTTGTATAAATACACACAACTTTTCTGTAATACTTCAGAGTATGATAGTTAATAGGTAGCCCTAAAAACTCTTTTTTCACATAATATGTTCAGTGCAGGCCCATGGTACCACGCTTTCCCACGGTTTATCAGGTCGGCTGTTTACCAAATCTGACACTGGAGATCCATTTGAAAAATGAGAGCGTAATTTAGATACAAAAAGCATTTAATGCTTGCTACTTGACCATTCTTCTTGTGAATCATGTTCCACATTGTTTGGTGTACATTGCTTGGTCCCATTGAAATCCAGTTAATGGAGGTGCACTGATTTATATCAGCTAAAGAGTTATTACTTCAAGGGAGCTTAACTTTAAGAACAGATGTTGCCTGTGATTTCATATGTTTAGAAATGAGGAACTTTAAATCAACATCTTTGATTTGCTCTATTACTCGTGTGAATTTCCTCTGTGAAATTCTACACAAGACTTACTATACTGAATTGCAATTTGAGGGAAGTTATGACAAAGTACTTTGTCTGGCCCGAGGTGGGTAACTCTCCCAATATGTAGGCTTGGGATGCCTAACAAGGTTTTTACACTGAAGGTTGGTTTCTTTGCTGAAGAAATCAGCAACCTGAATGCAGTCATAACCGATTGATTTAGCACTTCCCATGTATGAGAGTGCTTCCTATTTTACCAGAAATAGCATCACAGAGACCAGTACACGCTCTTCTACTGTAGAATTTGATGCAGTATTGAATTTGAAACCAAACATAAAGTTAGCATACATCTTAACGATGAAAGTTACAATAAATCAGTTCTACTGTCAAATCCCACTTAAGATGAAGTCAGGTAAAGATCATTAAACAGCTTTAAGCACGTTCTAATTAGCAGTTTGTATGCTGCTATAAGGATACTGCACTTTGAATTCAATGTTTTACATTAACTCAAATTCTTTCATTGTTCTTTTCTTCCCCCCTAATGTTTGACTTCGCCTCAATCGCTTTGTAATTGCTCCAGGCAGCAGCCTTTAAAGTGGTATTTCCTCTACCCATTTGAACTCTGATTTCTGAATGTGCAAAAGTTTAGTGAAAAGCAAAACTAAAATACTTTGGAAACTAGGATTCATGATATAGCTGGTCAAAGGTATGTTCATGTGTCAAAGGATTTCTGACAGCAGTCACGGTGTCAAGGTGTTCATATAACCGGCGTAGAATGCAGCTTTACTTTTACCTATAGGACTAACAACATTTTAAGAGCTTTTTCAATGATAAGGAAAGATGAAAAAGCTGAAATAGAGTTGCAGAGAATTAAGATTGACAAATAACCAATTAACTGGGATTTTCAATTTCTGTGCCTCAGTGACAGAGTGTAAGTAAATCTAGAGAGTCAGCAGAGTTGCTTACCCAGTTCAGCTTTGTTTTCTTCCAGTTTATCTGGAAATATGGAAAGAATGAGCTTCTAGGAAAAGCATGTAAATGTTTTGGCTTACAAGTCTGTAATGTTTTGCACAACAATTAAGTGAAAACATAAGTAAGAAATTTTACTATACCTGGCTGGAAGTCTTCGTTTATAACTTTAGAGTTTGAACCAGGGAAAAATGGACAGAGCAATGTCCATGACATTGACTATCGAGAATAGCATGTGGATGTGGAGAAGATGAGTAGTAAACTTCTAGAACTTTTTTTCCTGGTGCTTTGGCAGTTATTTGTTGCTAGACTTATAGCTGTCTGTCTTAATGTTGTTCACAACCATTTTCTATCAGTGCCTGTCTGTTAGCCAAGAAACAGAATTATGCAAAAAAAAAATCTAGTCCAATAAAACCTTTGGTTAAAAAAAAGGTCCAATCCTGCTGCTCAATGCTGAATGCATTCATGTATTTAATTTAAAATCTGTGAGATACAGATTTCATTTAAAAAAAGGAAAAATGAAAGTATAACTTCACTCAGTAGAAGGTGGAATTGAAGCTGAGAGAAGGTGAACATTTAAAGCTTGGAAATTCAACTAAGCAAAAAGTCTACAGAGGCTTTCCTTACGTACAGGTATGAATGGGCCAGCTTCATTTGAGTTCTTCCAATGATGTTAGATATATCGAAATAAAAATTAAAGGTCATTTTTCTCACTTGTAGATGTTGTGTTTTACCATAGTTGCATGCCCTAGGCTGATGGTCATAATTTCTGTGTGGTTCATTCATGAATTTTGAATGCAAATAAATGTTCCTATAGCAGAATGAAGATTTTTTTAATTTTTTTTTTTAATCTTGCTCTTCTGGTATTTTTTCTCATCTCTTTGTTCACCCTACTGCTTACATGAATTAAGATTAAATGATATTTATAGAGTCATAGAATAGTTGAAGCTGGAAGGTGCACATTTTCAGGAGCACAACACAATTTGCACTGATTGCAGTAGGACGCTGTCATCTCAACAATTTAAAATTCATTTCTGTAATAAAAAAATATATTGCAAAGAAAGTGAAATAAGAAAACAACCATGAAAGCAACTGGTGATTGTTCAGTTTATCAAAGATTTTTTTCACTGTATATTCCTTCATATTTCCTTTTCTGTAGAACCATGGCCTGAATGTACTGTCAGTACTGCAAAACTAAAGTCTTTGATACACAATATATGCTTGATTTAAGAGAAATATTTGTTCTCCACTACCTCCACCTCCATGATGAATTTTCTTGGTACAGATTTAAGGTTTTGCTGAGTTCAATGTAATCATTGGATACAAGCAGATGGGTCCTAGAAAGTAATTTTGAGTAGGGGCATCATTTTACCTCTAGTTTATGTTAAACACTGGGTTTTTTTAATGCTATTAAGTATGTTAGTTTGAACTGTAGTCATGAAAGTAAATTGCAAAATCTCTACTTCTGTCCTTGAATGCATTTGGGAAATGAAGAAACAGCATAGTGAGTTATTTTATTACACTTGCTTTAAAGACAACTTCAGTCCCGTAGCCACCATTCAGGAATTTATCAGCATTTGGTTCCTTTGGAAAAGAAAAAGGTTGTTACAGATTTTTTTGGAGGAAAATAAACTATGGGATATTACTTTCTCACAAAAATGATGTGATCTTGCTTCGGATAAATAGATTCCACTTCTGTACAATCAATATTCCACATATCTGTTTCTCCTAGCAAGACCCCGAATATTGCAAGCACTGTTTTAATATTTAATGACTTAATCTTTCTAATAAAATTAATGAGCTTTGAAGGTTAATGTTGTCCATACCTAGGAAAGAAAAAAATGGTCTCAGAGGCTTGGTAAGTACCTTACTACTGTGGTCAAATTCAACATGAATTGCCTAACTTCAGAGACATTAAGTCATGCACAACTCATAGTACGGTGAAGGAGAAAAATAAGTGGGTGAAACTCAATTAATTGGCATCTTTCTTTATTGACAGGCTAGTGAAGGATGCCCCGTGGGATGAGGTCCCTCTCGCTCACTCCTTAGTTGGTTTTGCCACTGCGTATGACTTCTTGTACAGCTATCTTAGCAAGACTCAACAGGAGAGATTTCTTGAGGTAATTGCCAATGCCTCGGGATATATGTACGAAACATCATACAGACGTGGATGGGGCTTCCAGTACCTCCACAACCACCAGCCTACCAACTGTGTGGCCCTGCTGGCGGGAAGCCTGGTTCTGATGAATCAAGGTAGGTGCTAAACCGTAGGAACATTTTTCTGAAGTGTATCGACTCCATCAGCCGTTTATGGAGCAAAGTTTAGGAACTGATGGAAATGCTTCTGAGAGTACAGCAGTATTGGGTTTGCTCTTTTGCTGCTTAGAAGAATTTGATTTACTGAATAGAACAAAAGTCTGTGGGCAGATGTACAAGGTATAATATATATATGCATGCGTACCTATGTAGGTAAATTCAGTTATCTCAGTGATTCTGAAATTCTTACCTCACTGATGGTAAGCATTAAAGATCCCCTTGTGTATCGTCTGTCCAGCCCACATTTACAGAGGGGGTCTCTCAGGGCAGATTATCATTAAAGCGGGACCCGCTTGGGCTCCTTACAGAATGCAGTAAGAAACACCCCGTGCTCCGAGCTGGGAGCTGGACAACAGGATAACCTGGAATTTCATCCAGGATTTCTGTCCTGTCTCCCTGAGAGAGCTGCAGAGGTATGACTTTAGCCACCCAAAGGCCACAGCTCAGGATCTTTCTTTCCAGCATCCTTTTCTCTGGAGACAAGCAGGGCTTTACCTTTTTCCCTCGGAGCTATGCCCTTGCACCCCACATCCTTCATCCAAGAGGTGTCTGTGCCAGGTGTCATCTTCTCCTTTACTTTGGGGACTTCAACCCGTCCTTCCCAGGTGAATAACTTCACCAGTTGCTTTTGGCTGCTCTGCCTGGGGGCTCTCCCACTCCCCCTGTCCACGCGATAGCCGGTGTGAAGGAGAATGCCGGTCACGGAGAGAGCAGAGAAGAAATCCTGACTTTAAACCCCAGTGGTACTTGGGCTGAGAGGTGGAAGTCGTGGAACCAGCTCCTGCTTTTATAAGAATGTGTCAGTATTTTATCAAATGGTTATTTAATATGTGCTAGAAGTTATTTTGAAAACACGATGCCCAAGGGAACTACTTACTTGCTGCAAGTCAAGGAAAATCTCGTTTCTGGATGCTGATGGCATTGCCAAGCGTTTCAGCTCTGCCAGGCAAAGGCACATCTAGGCATCGTTGGAGCTTTCAGGTGCCCAGAGAAGTGTGACCAATTCTGTGGCACCTCCTGCGTTTGGGGGGGACATCTTTGTGTTACGTGTTTGTCCAAACAAGCGCATCCACTGATGTGCGTGTGCTGAAAAGCAGCAAGAGTATGTGTGGGAGTTATTCCCTGTCCTCCTATCTTGCCTTCCACAAACTGAAGACTGAGATCATGTTTATTCAGTGGGTTTTGCTAAATTCCTCATAACACCGTCCTTCCCCCAGCCTCTGTTGTTGCAGAAAGCTGGCAGTTTGCAAGATGACTCTGCTTTTCGTTATAGACCATAAGTATGCTTTGGGCCAAACGAGGGTAACATCACAGATAAAGTTGGGCAATATTTCTTTCACCAAAGGTTGGTAGAGTTTTGGGTTTTTTTTTGCGGAGTGGGGTGGGAGGACACACAACAGAAAGGCAAATTCAATAACACTTGAGCAATTTGAAAATAGCAGTGATATTTCAAATTAAAATAGATCAAAACAGACTGTATATTTCTAAATGAAAACTCAGTTGTTTTCACTATAGAGCAACTTTATTTTTTAAAAAATGGAAATTTAAATGAAGTTTTTCTGTTTGTCTAAAATAAAAAATTTTTTTAAAAATTCTCATTCCAAGATGAAATGCTTTTTCTGAAGGAGAGAAAAACAAAAAAGGGAAGGAGAAGGGGAGCGAACATACTATTCTTGCTGTATCAGCTACACTATTTGCAATTGCTGTGCATCTTAGGGTAGACTTTTCTCCCAAAATATTTAAGTCCCAACTAATAATTTTAAACACAGTTCAGCTATTGAAGCATACAGAGGTGAAATAGCCAGCTTAAAAACGTTGTCATAGGACTGAAAAATGAAACTAATTGAAATGAATTCTAGACACACACGTATATTGGAGTCTTTGAGTTAAAATAAACACTCAGATACTCAAAGAAACTTGACTAAGGCCTAACTTGCTATAGGTGCTGCTCATTTTAGGTGAGATTTGTTCTTTTTTTGTTGGGTAACCTGACAGAGTGTTGAGTCTCTTAGTTTTTTTCTAATGTATTATTATTCTTTTCATATACTACAAGTAGAGTGTTATAGAATAGGTATAAACTAAGTGAACAGGACATATATGCGTTAGTGGTAAATACACTGTGCTGAACC
>NW_009634038.1:24810-42075 GCF_000690535.1 Cariama cristata
AGCATTCTTGCTAGTGCAGTAGTCGGAAGGTAGCTGTGGTGGCGGTTAATGTCACAAGGGAAAACAAGGGTGGAAGCATTTGGGATTTTATTGGGACAGACCGCTCTGCTGCCAGCTGCGTCGGGCAATGAAGTAGTCGGAAGGTAGCTGTGAGTAAAGTAAATAGAAGTAAGTAGCAGCGCTGAGTAAAGTAGAAGTAGCAGCACCTGCCCCTGTTGGTCAGGCCTTCCCCGTCATATTTATCTCTTCAGCCAGCAGATAAACATACCACGTTAGATTCAGGTTGTCTGTTTAACTTAGATGTTGCAATTTATTTTTTTTTCTCTCTGTTAATCAAGCAGGATTTGGCAGCCTTGACTAGTAGGAAGTCTGAATTACTCATCACTCTGCTGAGCATAAATACAGTCATTGTGGCAATGACGTGAAGCAGCCTTAGCGGTGGGTTTGAAGGTAGCTGATACTCGCTCAGCCTGGTACGTGTGCTTCAGTCAGCCGGCACCAGGTCCTGGGGTGCAACGCAGGCCAGCTGAGCTCTGCCGTATGGTGGGAATAAGCCTGGTTCGGTCTGTGCCTAGGCTCTTTTGAGTTGGGTAGACTCCAAGTTGTCATACAGAAGCGCAAGGCAGTTGATCTCTGTTTAGTCCCACCACTCTCCCCAGTGGATCCAAAAGAAACCAAGGGGAGGCACGTGGCCTTTCTTCTGCTGGGATCCACGTGCTGCCTTCTGCAAGACATCAATGCAGTGCTGAGACTCTCGTGCTTTCGCTCGTCCCATAGTCATCGCATAGTGCCCTAGACTGTTTTTAAAAGCCCTAGACTGTAAGCACATTTAGGTGTTTGAATCTGAAAACCACGCAAACTTACTAGTGAGGGAACAGGTAAAAAGGGCATTAACAAAAATTCAGTGCAAGGAAGACACAAATTTACTGTTGACAACTCTTGCCATTTTGTTATTGTTATTACAACACCCAAGCTCTTCTCACAACCTCTTCCCACCTCTTCATTTATGTAGAGCAGACCAAAATAGTAAGATCTCTGAAAGGCTTTTCTTTAGAAGAAATATAACTCTTTAGGGCCTGTATATGTGGAGGCTGAAAGTTAACCTAGTTGGAAGGTTAATTTTATTTTTGAATTGAAGAATCCGCGTTTGGGATTAACCGTGGAAAACTCTTCCAAAATAACTTCTATTTGGATAACCCTTTAGGTTGTACAGCAAACTGGAAATGTAAGTAGAACGGGGCGTGTCTTAAAATAGAGCACGTATATCAGTGGAATGTCAGTTCACTGCAGCTCCAATGTGAACAACTTCGTGTTGTTGAACTCCGAGCATCTCCTTCAGGCGCTGGTGGTCCTGCCAGTGAAAAACGAGCGAGTCAAATACTGGCATTGCTGAGCCCTCTAGTGGGGACCAGACGTTTGTTTGGATACAGCTGTAATCTGGAATACAATAAATGGTCTTGGCGTGGCTCTTCCCTCTTTGCGTGTCCTGAATGCATTAAGGAAATTTTCCTTTTAAGATGGAAAGCATAATCCTACATTATTATCAAAAGATGCTTGATAAATTTTTATTTATTCTTTTTTTCCCCCTGCTCATATGACCTTGCTTTGCTGTGTTTAAATGCAGTGTTTTATTTTTTGCCCTAGAACTACAGGGATGCTGCAGCTCTAGGTGGTATTACAGAGCTCTGGATTGCAGATCCCTTGCTGTAAAGGATCCCACCATCCCGGTGACACAGTCTGTGATCTATGGTGTTGTAATTACCTTTGCCAACATCTTTTTCTTTCAGGCTACCTTCAGGAAGCTTACTTGTGGACCAAGCAAGTGCTGGCAATCATGGAGAAGTCGGTAGTCCTGCTGCAGGAGGTCACAGATGGGTCCCTCTACGAAGGGGTGGCTTACGGCAGCTACACCACCAGGTCACTGTTTCAGTACGTGTTTCTTGTCCAAAGGCACTTTGACATCAATCACTTCAGCCACCCCTGGCTCAAGCAGCACTTTGCATTTATGTACAGGACTGTCCTGCCAGGTAGGTCCTTTGGGTGAAGGAAGATGAATCTTCTAATTCTTGAAGCACCAGTGAATTGCATACTTGAAATAGGCCACTTTAAAATAACATTGTACTAGGATTTATTTTTTTTAAAGTAACTCTTCCTTGGATTTTACCTTCATCATCCATCGAAACAGTGACATCCTTGTTTATCACTGCTTATTAAAGATAATTGTTTATTAAACTCTGGCTTTTAAAACCAGTGAAAAGATAGAAACATCATTTGGGAGGAAAAGCAATGCTTCAGAATTTGATTTCTGGTTTTCAAAGTTTCAAACAGACCTGTTTCTGGAAGTTTCTGTTTGAAAAATAATATTCTTTGAGATTCTTACTGATCTTTTTTCCTTTGCCAAAAATCATCACACTAAAAGATTAGGTGAAAAGAATAGCACATGATGAAGCCAAGATAAAAGTATCAGGAAAGTGCAGGAAAGTTTTACATAATCACCAATTTTCCACAAAACAGTGAAACAGATTTTTTTTTATACCATTTTTATTAAAAATATTTTGCTTATGGAAAATGTCATTGGCTCACATAATAGGTTTCTCTGTGCGGTCCAAGGGTCCATGAACAATTTTCTTTTGTCAATGTGAGAGTTAAACAGAAATATCTGACATCACTAACGGGTCAGTTTTGCAGACTTTTTAATGTTTCTGTTCTCTTGCTGGATCTCTCCACTGTCGTGCAGTGTGTTTTAGCACCTCTGATTTGAAGTCCTAGTTGTGACTGAAAGATGGAGATGTACAAGTACAAAACCGGTTGTAAGTTAATAAACATTGCTAACCCCTTCTAGCTTTCGGATGAGACTTAGTATCAGCAACCTTGCAAGTTTTCGATGATGGTTTTGTGTTGCTTATTTGCAGGACAATTTATTAGGAACTTACATTGTTCAAATTACCAGTTAAAAAGACCGTGATAACTTTATTGGCTATAAGAACCCCAGATCTCGCCGTGTATGTAAGGGGGGCTGAGGGCAGCTGTGGCATGCCAGCGTGGGCATGTAAGGAATTGCGCTGACTCAGCATAAGACCTCGGGCATCTACTGGGGAGAGGTTCCTAAGAGCAAAGTGAACTCACGCTCGCTGTTTCAGGGTGAAGCTGGGTTTTTTTCCCTTGGGGATACCTCTGGTTTTGTTTCTTTAGAGGGTTTGGATTGACGTAGGAAAAGTGAAAGCTGTAAAGAGAAAGTACCTTTGCCAGGTTTGAGTGAGCAGAGGAAGTGGATGGGACATTGCTCCTTACGGTTTTTGTAGTACTTTGTCTGTAGTCCAACGCCAAAGAAGAAAGGTGAGTATTCAAGTTAGCTACAGCAGAAGGAAACAGCTCCTGTGTAACTTGTTTACGGCTCATTTACAAGTAGGTCTATAAACCTCTGAAAAAGCTGCTTCTGTTTGTGTCTGTTTGTACCGCTTGGCTTCATCGTCATGCCCTACAAATGCATCTTGGTACGTTTATTTGTTCTTTCTTACATTCCTTCTCACTTTTTCCCAAGGGTTTCAGAGAACTGTGGCCATCGCGGATTCCAACTATAACTGGTTCTACGGACCGGAGAGCCAGCTGGTGTTTCTCGACAAATTTGTCATGCGCAACGGCAGCGGGAACTGGTTGGCAGAGCAGATCAGAAGGAACCGAGTGGTAGAGGGCCCCGGAACGCCATCCAAAGGGCAGAGGTGGTGCACGCTCCACACTGAATTTCTCTGGTATGAAAGGGAATGATTGGGCTCAAAAGGAACGTGACAGCTGTTTGCTATTAGTGGTAATTCGTTATCTTTAGATTTGTACTGTAGAAGCTAAGATCAGACTGGCCATGTGCAATCAGAGCGTCATTAGGCTCAGAAGAACTCCTTCTCTTAGCATAGATGTGCTACAGGGAACACCTTGGTCTTGTCCTACATCTGCTTTTGTGTTTTTTCCATTGTCTATTGCTTTTATAGACGACAAGCAGTTCCAAAAGGACTGAAAATTTACTTGCATGTCTTCTTTGGTTTATTTGGTCTATTCTAATGGTTTTTAATCCCATTGTGTTCTTTAATAATTAATTAGGTGAATATTTAAAGAATAGTTTTCTTTTAAAAGCTATAAGTAATAATATAAACTTTCTTTTAAAAGCTAAAGTAATGTAAGCAGTAAGGCTGCTATTAGTGGGTTTTGCACACTAATTTGCGAGTTGTGCTTAGAAAAAATTGTAATGATAGAGGACTAGATTCATGTTTTCCATGTGATTTACAGCTCTGCTAACTTGTATGTCAGTCTTCTAAAGGCAAGAAATGAAGAGACTCAACAGGCTTTAGATATATGTGTAAAGTCCCTCAGTCTGTGGAGAGAACAAGTACATTTTCAAGGAGTTAGTGTACCTCTATTTCTCTCTCTTACAAGAAAAATACTATTGCATATATACTGTTTTGCATTTATGATATGCACATTAGAATGCATGTTTATTAGGCTCCAAGCATCCTTCATCTTGTTATTTGCAAACTACAGAATCTCTCGTCTACAACCCCATTCCATCATCATTTTCACCTGTGTCTCCATGGAAATCTTGGGAATTTATACTTGGAAAATTCTTTTTGATGTCAAAGGGAAAAATTTTTTAAGAGCACCTGAGTGGAGGAAAAAAAAAGTTATCTGAATATTCCAACAATTGCCTTTTCCCTGTGCTGCAGTGATGCTCTTGTGATGAGCTTGTCCGCTTGCATTAGAGTCCCAGGAAAGAGGTCTGCTTTTAGGGGAATCTCCATCAAGGACCCCTAGATACAGAGCAGGCTCCTGGCGCCAGCTGGAATTACCTGAAGCCATATGCAGGGCATGAACCTGACAGAGGCCACTGGTTAGCTGTAGAGAATAAATCTGATGAGGAACCATCTAATAATCAGAAATATTACTGGGCTTAATGATGGTTTTGTTTATTTTTTGTTGCTTAAAAACAATGCCAGAAGGTTAGGTTGTGTTTTCCACGGTTGGTTTTTGTTTGTTTGTTTGAACTCCTGTAGCTCAAATAAAACAAAAAATTGTAAGTATTGTAACCTTTTCTAGAATTAAGACCTCTTTTTAAACTGAATGTCTTATAGCTTACAATTTATAGAAGAAAACCATGCAAATTTTTCTTCAGCCTGTTGGAGAAGGAAATTAACATACACTAAGTGATGTAAGAATTTATCCTTTAAAATGCCTTCTCATTAATTTTCACTTTCTTGCTTATTCTGTTTGGAGACTACAGGCTTCTATAATCATCAGTTTGGGGAAACAGATACTCTGCTTCTCTTGGTTCAGTAGTCAGTCAGTAGGTGCAAATGTCAATGCCTAGTGCAAAATAGACAGTGTCTACAGCCGGGTCCTAATGTGTCTTTTAAAAAGATTTGTATTGCCATCAGTAGCTTTATGATATAAGATGAAACATGGCTAGTCTGAAAGTACTGGTACTCTTATTTTTGGACTGCAGAAGGATGGCTTGCTTTAAATGTGGAGCAGATGCTTTCGGCTATTATTCCCTAAAAAGCACACAACAAATTTGTATAGGGGTGAGTACGATAGATATCATTACAACTGTATGATTAGCTCATACGTGTGGGCTTTACATTGTGAGCTTGGTCCTTGATCTAAATATTGAATCGGTTTGAGTTTTGTACAGGTGTTGATAATGGAATCAGTCAAGTGATTTTCAAACCCATTTTCCTCACCTTTTTGGCAGGTATGACGCCAGTTTGCGCTCCGTACCTCCGCCAGACTATGGGGTTCCTAAGCTGCATTATTTTGAGGACTGGGGAGTGGTAACCTATGGAAGTGCTTTGCCAGCTGAAATCAACAGGCCTTTCCTTTCCTTCAAGTCAGGAAAGCTGGGAGGACGTGCAATATATGATATTGTTCATAAGAACAAGTACAAAGAGTGGATCAAGGGGTGGAGGAACTTTAATGCTGGCCATGAACACCCGGACCAGAACTCCTTTACTTTTGCTCCCAATGGCGTACCTTTCATTACAGAAGCTCTGTATGGGCCAAAATATACTTTTTTTAATAATGTGTTGATGTTTTCCCCTGCTGTGTCCAAGAGCTGCTTCTCCCCATGGGAAGGGCAGATTACAGAAGACTGTTCCTCAAAGTGGCTTAAATATAAACATGACTCGGCTGGTGACTGTCAGGGACGAGTGGTTGCCGCCATGGAGAGAAGCGGGGTGGTTTTTATCAGAGGAGAAGGAGTGGGTGCATACAATCCAAAACTGAAGCTGAGAAAATTGCAAAGAAACCTCATACTTCTCCATCCCCAGCTTCTCTTGCTAGTGGACCAAATCCATCTAGAAGATGACAGCCCTCTGGAGGCAGCGACCAGTTTCTTCCACAATGTGGATGTGCCTTTTGAAGAAACAGTTGTTGATGATGTCCACGGGGCCTTTATTAGGCACCGCGATGGGCTGTATAAGATGTACTGGATGGACGACACTGGCCACAGCGAGAAAGCTACCATCGCCTCAAGGATGTATCCCCGAGGCTACCCGTACAACGGAACAAACTACGTGAACGTAACGACCCTCTTGCGGCACCCCGTCACGAGGGCCATTTACCTTTTCATTGGGCCCTCTGTCGACGTGCAGAGCTTCACCGTCCGTGGAGATTCTCCGCAGCTGGATGTTTTCGTTACCACCAGTGAGCACGCCTACGCCGTGTACCTGTGGCCTCTTGAGGATGGGTCCCGCTCCGCCTTTGCACAGGTTATTGCAGACCGCCAGAAAATTGTCTTTGACCGAACCTCTGCCATTAGGAGCTCCGCAGTGCCAGAAGTGAAGGACTACGTCGGGATCGTGGAGAGGAACCTGCAGCATTTTAAGCCTGTTTTCCAGCAGCTCGAGAAGCAGATCTTGTCTCGTGTACGCAACACGGCTAGCTTTAGGAAGACTGCTGAGCGCCTGCTGAGGTTTTCGGATAAGAGGCAGACAGAGGAGGCCATTGACAGGATATTTGCGATCTCACAGAGGCAGCAGCAGCAGCGCGGCAGAGCAAAGAAAAACAGAAAAGTAGCCAAAGGCTACAAATTTGTTGATGCCGTTCCTGACATTTTTGCACAAATTGAGGTAAATGAAAGAAAGGTGCGACAAAAGGCACAGACTCAAGCACAAAAAGAGTTGCCTGTAGATGAAGATGAGGAAATGAAAGATCTTCTGGATTTTGCAGATATCACTTATGTGAAGCACAAAACTGGGGTGTCGATCAAAGGCCGATCAGGGCTGGCACAGATGGTGACGACTGCTCGAAGTAGTTCCCCATCGATATCAGCTTCTTATACCCGCCTCTTTCTCATTCTCAACATTGCCATTTTTTTTGTCATGTTAGCAATGCAGCTCACATATTTTCAGAAGGCCAAGAGACTGCATGGCCAAAGATGTCTGTATGCAATACTTTTAGTAGACAGCTGTATATTATTGTGGCTGTATTCTTCCTGTTCTCAGTCACAATGTTAGCAGAAGACCTCTACTAGTCGACCAGTTTATGGTCATATACGTCTATGCAAAAGCATTAACCCTAATAGGGCCAAAGTTTATCTTCTTTTTTCTGAAACATTCCAAAAACAGCTGGGGAAAGATTGGTTTCAGACCAGAAGGGATGGAAGAATAGGGCAAGCAATGAATATCTTGGAAAAGTAAGTACTTAATAAGTACTCCTCCTTTGTGTTTTGAGTTGGGCCTCACATCTGAGGGAATGTTATGCTTTGTTCATCAGAGTTCAGTAATGTAAAGTTGTAATTAATTTTTTGGTGAGAAGAGCCCTCTTAATAGATTTGTTTCTAAGGGCTTTCTTTTTTTTAACACAGAATTGGGTTTGCATTTAGTGAGTTTTCATTTCAGGCTGCTATGGATGTCCAGAGACATCCTCTCAAGAAAAGGACATTCAAACCCAGTATGCAAGGCAGATCTTAGCAGTAGACTTAATTTCTCTCTGCCAAACCAAAGAATGTTTCAATATGGGACGCTCCTGTATAATTATTGCAGACCTTTACATCATGTCATCTCTTCCATGCTTTACAGTCTGGCACGGTGGGACATGACAGTCGTGTCAGTACTTGCCAAGTGAGAGGCTCAACGCCTAGAAGGCTGTAGCAGAAGGCAAATACGAGGCTAACTCAAAGTATAAAGGAACACAATTCTCAGGAAAAAAAGCCTTTATCTTTCAGTCAAGTGTAGACTGTAGAAGGATGAATGCTGTAGGGTCTGTTCTCAATTTTACAAGGCAAGGTTTCACAAAAGTTTTGTATAGTTTGAAGTACATCTTAGTAGGGAAATAATATCCTAGATCACTGCCCTTCCATATGCAATTGTAAAAATACAAAACAAAGCCAAAGCGATCCTGTGGTAACCTCAGCAATTGCCAGTATGGAAAGAGAGGTATTAAGGAAGTATTTAATGTCTTTTTTTCTGTTCACATGGCTAGAAACAGAGGACAGTTAAAATTGTGTGAACAGCCTGTTCTCTATAAAGCACCAGCAAGGGTTCTGCAAGCTCTTGGTGGCCTCGGGTCAATTATTTGGGGATTAGTGGTAAATGGAATCATGTGGTTTATGACAAAAATAAGTTTGACGTCTCCACATATATCCCCTTCTGTTCATTAAAATGATTTCAAAAAATCATAGCTATTTGAGAGAATGGAAGCTCTAAGGAACTGGGGCGTATGTGTATGTCTTCACAGAAAAACAATTCTTCCAGTACATTTGCTAAATAAAAACTTTATAATTGTCTCTGTGGAAAAATTGTTTTTCTTTGATTAAAATATTTTTCCTGATAATTACAGTGATGATGTTCATCAGCCCTTTGTTCAAACCACAGACCTTTGTTCCCTCTTCCTCACCGCCGTTCAGGTATTTGTTATCTACATTTTGCTGCTGTTGAGCCTTCTGCGAGTCAATGGGGTGAAATGTGATGAGCTTTCCTTGTCTAAACATCTTCAATGAACAGAATATTTTCACTAGGTTCCAGCTACTGAGCCAGCTCTGAGCACTGTGTTCATGTACACAGGCCCTACTACAGTCCCCAGTGCCTGGATTTATCCATGACATTTGGTACATTTAGTCTGAGCAAAGATTTGGACACCAGCTGATTTCTGATCCATGCATAGTCAGTGGAGAAAAAGAGTCTACTTGGTCCACCTAAGACCTTGAAACGCCTTCAAGACATACCTTTCCCATTTCCCTAATTGCAAAAGGCATGTAGGGTGGTTAATTGCCTATTTCAAATCAATCACCCACTTAATTGCTTAAGATGAAGGGAGCTGCACCTGGTGAGCATTGCCCAGTATAGCTCCATGTCTGTACTGGTGCCTGCCGACAGCACGACTGCATCGCGACAGGCTGCGTGTCACTGGAAATCGCCTTATTTCTGCCTTTTTGCGCTGTGGCGGGTTGAAGGCATGCCAAAATAGCTGTTGGGTTATGTTCCGTTTCAAAGGCGCTGTTGGTTGGTTTTTCAATATGAGGTGATGCTATTACTGGCCATGAAACACTGAAACATCGAGACGCAGGTGCTGTTGCCGTTCAGTTGTACGGCCTGGCGCATCCCTCCGCTGGGAGCCAGTGCCATAACATGGCCCCAGGGTAAACTGGGGAGTCATTTTGCCTTAGAAGCAAATAACCCGTGTCTCCATGTCCCCTTCGCGGACATACGAACCTTCAGGAAAATAAAGGGTTGTGGCATCTTTTAGCCTTTATCAGGGTAATGTCAACAGTGGAGTTCGTAGGAGTATTTCACTTTATTTTGTGTCTATGCACATTTACCCTGTGTCAATTTGCTATTGCTTTGAACAATCGGCCATAGAAAGCCAACCTATGGTCTAGAAGGCTCTTGAGAAATACCTGCATTTCTTGGTCTGCTTTGTAGTGGGGCATCTGAATTCTAGCATGGGAGTTGTCTGGCTGTCAAATGAAACTGCAGAATTACAGAGATGAGAAAGTAAGGTAAGGTCGTGCCCATCAGCTCTCATTCACACTGCACTGTTCGAGGAACGCAGAGGGAAAAGGGTGGTTGCAAGTGCCACCCGTGCTCGCAGCCAGGTCTTACAGCAGCATTCAAATGAATAGTGTGCGTGCACTGATGGAGTGAAGGGAAATGAAATGTACCCGTCCGTCCTCCTGAATGGAAGACCAGACCCATTTCAGCACAAAGTGGGAATCCAAGGGTTTTCCAGCCTGTGCTTGGGTTGCAGCTGAGACCTTTCTGTTAAAGATTTATGAGTTACCTGCATATGACTCTTATTACTGGCCCCTCTGAACTCCACTGACAGATGTAACCTTGACTCAGGGCAACTAAAGTTTGCTTTAACTAGTGATGAAGCCATAATTGTGCTGAGTACATTTCAGATATGAAAAGAATCCTGTGTACTTTCTTACTTACTCTTTTCCAGGCCAGAGCCTTTAAAAAGTCCTCTTCCAATGGTCGTGTACGTTTTTGCTTCCATTCTTCTTGCCCCTCTCATTCCTTATCAAAGATCATAATTTTTTTATGGCATTTGAAGCCAATGGAAGAACAGATGGTTCCATGCCATCAGCAACCAGCAACTGGGGCTGTTGGGTAGAAGTGTCCTGTGTCACAATGAAGAAAGGGTTCAAGTCCTCAGATGGCAGCATGCACTGAGAAATCTGAGCTGCCCTGGCTTCACAAAGAAGTGCGGTGAGGAAGAGCAGGTAAATGGGATCAGCCCAGATAGCCCTCCTGGCGGTGGGAGGGCTGGAGAAGGCTGGTGGTCCTCAACGCTTGCTGACACAAGAGAGGATGCTGTCCTCACTTTTGTATCCTTTGCCTGAAGTGCAAGAGAGAAGCAGTCTCGGTGAGCTCTGTGTCCGTGGCACTTAGCACTGGTTTCCTCTGGATGGGGTAGACTGAACAGCTTTTGAAATGTCCCTGTGTGGTACCCAATAGCGAAGTTATCTTTCACTCCCTATTTCAAATGGAGTCACAATGCTGAAGTGTTTCTGGCACATGCCTCTGCTCCCATTCTTATTCTGCTTCTTTTTGGTTTCCAAAAATGTTAATTTTCTGCATCTCCAGCCACAGGAAAAGATGGCTATCCTACAACTGGGTGTATGTGGATGGGTTCCTGTATTCATCGGAGACCCCGCTGACTTCACTCAACTTCTCTTCAATAGCTGGTGTTCAGTCACGCATGCTTCATTTCAAGGCTGCAGTCTAAATTAGTCTGAAGTCAGCTCAGTGTATTCTGAACAAAGTGACTGGGAACTCAGCCCACAGGTAGCGGTGTATATGTTTGAGGGTGGAATCTGGTTCTTAGATCTTTAAATGATTTTCTGAGTCTAGCTAAAAATTGGTTACGTATGTTATATACATCATTGTGACTAAAGGAAGCAAAGGGAATGGAGCCCATTACCTCATTTCTTAAAACTTGTGAGATCAAAGCTTCTTGTGAAGGGTTATTATGTCTGAAATACATCACATTCTTCTATTGGTGTCTGTATTTGCCACTGAGAAAAAAATTTTTCTTAGTGTTTGAAAGCACATCGTGTTTGGAAAATAGCAGTATTTTTGCACCGGGACATTACATTCACATTTATTTGGTTTGCAAAAGTCTTAGTTGGGATCAAACATACTTTTGTCTAATTTTAATCCCTTTGCTCTGGCTACTCTCTTAAAATTCAGAAGGGTAACTCCAAGCTGGTAAGTCAGGCTGGGCTAAGGAAACCAAGGTGTTATCTTCTGTCCGTTCGTGGCAGTTGACTCCAGGAGCATCCTGCAGCAGGAGGCCTGTACGATCCAGTCTGGATATGGCCATGCTGTCCTCAGTACACGGACTGTTTTCTACATGAGTTCAACCTTGAAACAAGTAATGTCAAAGCATTTCAAAGAAAGAGCGTAGGACTCTTTCAAGGAAGGAGCATAGCTGTTGTCTGCTTGAGGCAGACAGGAGAACCGGACCCAACTACACAATGTGTAAGTGCATTCTAAAAATTACTCTGAAAAACAGGATTGTCATTGGGTCTTCCTCAAGGCTGGCATCAGTTTTTCACTTGATAATAACCAATATAGATGGGTGACTGATTTAAATTTATGCTTGCCTTAGTTGCTACTCGATACTGTGTAGTGACTGCAGCCACTTAAGTCAACAGGAAAACTAATCATTTCCTGAGAATTTAGATTTCATCTTCAGTTTTCAGTGGTACTGAACATGACTGCAGTGGCTGTGAGATACTAGGGAGCACATGAATCCGTATATACAAAGCCATATCCTCTTTGCTTTAATTCGTGTTACTAAAAATAGCCAGAGAACAATGTAAACCATGCATTGTGGTAGAGATGTTCTTGTGGTAATGGAATTACGCAGTTAAATCCCACAGACTTGTTCTCAGGCAAATTCCAAAAGGCAGAAAAAAGCAGGAGGAGAGGTGCTGTTGGCATGCCTTTATATGTCCATGCTCTCCACAAGAATGCCTGCAACACTACCAGAGTTACTGTGGGAACCCTCGTTATACTGAAAGGCAAACGGTGGGATCCCGGTATCCCCCCCCTGGGCCTGGGTGGTGCTGTGAAAGCTGTGTTCTTCCCATCTGTTCCCAGGTAACCTTCAACTTGTAGGTGTAAGGTGAGCTGGACTTCAGAGCTCTTCAGCTCCACATCCAACCTGGGGCTGCCCAACACGTGGCCCCATCCATCTGGGCTACAGGTGTTCACCACTCACAGAGAGGAAAAGCACTGTGGGGTCCCCTAGGAAAGGCAGCCATGAGGAATGGGCTGTGACCACCGTTTCTCTGGCTGGTAGCCTGCTCTGTGTATAAGAGACCCTTGGGGAAGACATCCGTCTGGCAGGGTCTCCGTCACGGTGGTGACAGCCCCCTCCCAGCTTCCCTCTTTTCTAAGAACCTCGGACACGCGGATGGGCAGCAGCGTACTGATGTTCACGTGCACAGCATGCACACAGGCTGGTGTGTGTCAAGCCTACGACGCACAAGTTGTGTCACGTTCAGTCGTTTGACAGGACAGGGTCCTGCAGGTATGCCCTCCGTGGCATACAGTGTGTATCCCCCTCAACAGTGAAGCTGGGCATTGCCACCTCAGCAAGGGACACTTGCTTTTTCCTCGTCCGTGGGCCTGCTGTAGGCAATGAGCTGTGGCACAGGCGTATGCCTCTATGAGGAAAGAAGCTCCCAATCTTGTTATCCTGTTTGCCATTTTATCCCCTAAATCCACCCGTAGCATTTCCCCCAGATGCTACCTTTCCTGCCAGGTTCCTCAGAAAACGCCACTCGTAGCATTTATGACAATTTTCCAGAAGTTTAGGGACTCAGAGAAAAACTGCTTAGCATTTGAAATGCACTGTTGTGTAAGATACTTCGCATGCTATTGCAGCCTTTTCCCCTTTGACTTGTGCCTAAAACCACTGGTGATTTTACCGGTTTCACTCCTAACTGACCCTGGGACAATCAAGAGGAAAGCCGCCCCCCTCCAACCCTCAGGGCTGTGCTACCACGAACAATAATCCATAGCAAACGGATATATGAATTTATGACGTTCCCCAAAGCATTCACATACATTTTTTCACCAGTGAGCACTTTCACTCCAAACACTACACGCTCAGTCTAGCTACGTACCTACCACCAGTTGGAAGGCAATCTTCAAGGAGGTGGAATGATTCTAAAACCATGAGTATAAAATCGCTGGTTTTCCACTTTGTCTTCATAAAGGTTGTAACACAGGAAGCTAGGAATTCCAGGAAAGGTGGGCCCGTTGGCTCTGCCCAGAGGAAATGCCAACGAAGAAAATTTGAGGAGGATGGGGCGTGGAAAGTTCCCTAGACTGCCCCGCTGCCGTGAGAGTAAGCTAGATGAATCCAGCCCATGGCAAAAGAGAGTAAGTGATCAGTGTATGCATTTCTTTTTCTCCCTAAAGAACAGGACTAGCCTTAGGATGAGGAGCGGAACTCTTCAGGACGTGCTAAGGAAGGCCAAGTTGCTTCATGACCTAGTGAAGATGCTAAAGCTGTTACAATAGACCTTAACTGGGAGTTACAGTCTAGAACTATATTCACTTCTCTCATGCTTGTCTTTTTTTATATGGTGTGACCCTTATTTTGATCAAGTAAAGCAGTTGTATTCTTTCATTTATTAAGTTTTTCAGGTAATGAAGGTGACTCTGATTGACCTCTTGGCAATGATGAGGTCCCATTTCCCCAGTGAGTGGTGCACAGTATGCAACGGACTAGCCTTAAAATGTCATATATCTTTCTCTGTCTCAGAGGGCCCAAGGCTCCGTAGGACATTCCTACAACAAGCTGTGTGGAGGATCTGGCCCTGACAGCAGAAGTGGTAAACTCTGGTAAAACACAATCTTGTGTGCCTCAGTTTCCTCTGGCAGACCCAACTGCAGATTGCTAGCGGTGGGAAATGGGCAGAGGGCCAGAGGCACCGGGGGGGCACTTAAATAACTCCGCCTTTATGTAAGGTCGAGGAATATAGAAGATGTTCAATAATACTATAAAATAGTTACAGCTGCAAATGCCTTGCAAATAAAATGGCAATAACGATGGAGTATTTGAGCATTACAGAATAAATGAGGGCAGTGCCAGAGACTTGGAAAGTTACTAACACAAAACATAGGCAACTGGGAATGCTTTTTCCTTATGTCCCATCTATCATTCTTTCCTTTTGAATCATATCTTCCTATAAAAAAAAAAAAAGAAGAAAAAAGAAGAAAGGTTTTTCTCTGCCAGTTAGAATGTCGTAGGTTCTCCCAGGCGGCAGGACGGGCTGACGGCAGGACTGGCCGCGTACACAAGGCAGGCACTGAAAGTGCACACACAAGCACTGCTGTGGGTAGTGGGGTTCAACTTCAGTGCAAGCCAGACGTAGCTACCGCAGAGCCTGACACAGCTCGTACGTTTGGGGGAACCTGAAACAGCTTGGGTGTGCTGCTGGTAAGGAATGAGATTGGTTAGAAAAACTGTCAGCAAGTGAGGCTGAGGACTAGAAGCCAGAAATTTGTCAATTCTGTAAGAACAAAACTCAGCTACAGGAGACTGAGACCATTTCTAGACCTCCCTCGTGGTCATCATTGCCGCAAGGAGAGCAGGATGAATGTTCATTCTGCGGAGAGAAACGTACACTAAATTTTAGTTATAAGCCCCATCTAGTATATGGTGTAGGCTGTTTGGTGGGAGAGGGGTTGAAAAATCTGCGGTGAAGTCTGGCCACCCGTCATTTCCTTTGACAAAGTAGTGCTTCCTGGCGAAGCTATCGTCCTCCACGGGTACGTTAGAAGTAGTAGCTGTTGCTACAAATTTCTTTTCACTGCTAAAAGTGTATTAATATTTTTGAGCAGTTTCTTCCCTATGGATAATTGGTTTGCCTGTCTTCTAGACTTACTGAGAAGAAATGACTGGCACCCCTTCACAGGAAGATTTATTAGGTTTCTTTTTTTCATTCTTAACTTGCTCACCTGATTTTGCCAAAGGCGGCTGAGAACTTCTCGGCATAACTAAGATAGCTGCATGTGGGCAGCTTTGAAAGGGATAGGGTCTCAGCTCTTGCGCTGCCTTACTGTTAGAAAAAAATGATTTAAGTAACAAAATTTGGGCAGCAAGGAGCGCAGGATGGGAAACTGGAGATGGGGGAAAGGGGCATACTACTATGAACTGAAGAACTAGTTAATTAGTTAAATTTTAAAAAGAGGAAGAAGGTTTAATTGAATGAAAAAGTACAGAGCCTATGTTGTAGCATATGATCAGACAGCATTACGCCATGCACACACGCACACAGGAGGGGTGGACCAGAATCAAATCTCAGCTATTCAGCAATTCCAAGACAGCAAGATGTGATGGCATAACCTGAAGACAGCAAGGACACGTGGAATACAAAACATTTATAATAAGAGTATAGAAATATTTGGGGTTTAATGTGCTTAAATTTGCAAAGAAATTTTATGGCATTTTGTTTTCTATAGTAAATGAAAAAGAGTGAGCTTTTTTTATTTAGAACTGACTAGTTGACTACCCAGGGTGACTTACCTGCTTACAAATGAGTTAACTCTATCATCTGCCTTGCTAAGGCTCCTTAATTTCATCATAAAGCGTGGCAACTTCTACCTTCCTAATCCTGTGAAAATATCTTATATTTTCTTATAAATTCAGCAAATATTTTTCACTTTATCCACAGCCAACACTTAAAGAATTGTGCAGACTTATTTCTGGCACGTATAGATTGTCGATTAGATTGAGCAGTACAGCCCTCCCGCTGCTGCTTGCTGTAGGACACTTGGACTGGGTTACAGGACCCTCCTTGTCCAGAAATGAGACCTGTAGTGTTCAAAGAGCCGCAGTAAATAACAGCAAGAGAAAATCAGTGCAATGGCTTGTGTGACTGTACCAGAGCTCACCCGCCGGAGCTACACTTGGTTTTGCAGACCTGGTTCCTTCCTCCCCACTAAAATTCATTTTCAGCCAAAAACTGCTAATAAATGTAATGCCTTAAAATAGCAGTATAACGTACACCAATGTTTATAAGCTGGAGATGCCCAGGCACAGGTCTGCTACTCAGGCTGCTGCTCTGCTAAGTATGAGTGCCATTAATGATTTATGCGGTGCCACTGAGCTGTGTGACATTTCACAAACATGTCAGAAGACTGGTTCGACCGTAAAGTCACAATAACTGCTTCGGTTTCCCAAACTGAGGTGACGGGCCTCCAAGGGAGGGCGGTCCGGCTGGAGGGGAGGTGCAGGTCTGCTTGCGGACAAGACCCCCGCTAGTTAAGCACGAATTTCACCTGGAACGAGACAAAAGGCGTTACAAGAATTGTCCTAGACTAAAAAGACTTTTCCATATGTCTTTCTGAAGCGGGCACTGAGAAATGCAGCTTACAACTCTTTCACTTGAAGAAGCAAGTCCCATCATCGTAACAAGGAGAACGGTGCTGAGGTGCTCTTTTCCATTGCGTCCGCGGATGTACAAGATTTTAGATTAATAATGTGAAGAGGAAGTTGGGCTTGATGAGACTAATGACAGGAATTTGGGATGGGGTGGGCTTTGGTCTGCGCAGCTAGAGAGAGTGATTTGTAGAAAAACAAAACCAGATTTTTGCTATTCTGAACAAATAGCACATGTCCCATCAAAAAAAAAACCAACAAACCCTATTGTAAGGATTTACGAACATGACTAAAACACATTCTACTCCATATGTACTGGCAAAGCCCCCCGGCGCGCACACGCACACACTGCCTTTAAGACCAGTATTATATATA
>NW_009634039.1:0-42752 GCF_000690535.1 Cariama cristata
AAAACTTGCGGCTGAGTTTGTTTTTTTCTGGTTGACCATGGTGTTTTTCTTATGTTCCTTCCCTTACTTGAGGAGAAACATTAACTGCATTTCAGTTTTTGAAACTTTTAATCTTCTAGTGTCGTGATTTTTCATGATGAACTTTGTTACTCTTTGAGGTTTTTAATCCGGTCAGAAGTGGGACATCATGCCTGCATTCTTTATCTCCCTTATCTTTTTTGTAATAGAGTAGCTGTAGAAAGGAATGTTTATGTGATCAATTTAATTTCCAGTAGAGGTAAAAAAAGAATGTGAAAATATCAATACGTTTAGTTTAATAAAGCTGTATTTCTTCCCTCCATACTTGTGTTTGCAAGGATTGAGATTCTGGTTCATGGTACTGCAGTCCATGACAATAGGTTGTTTTTATAGATTTGAGAGGATTTAAGCATATCAGGCCAAGGTGTTGATGTTTAACCTTTTATTCTGAATGATGACTAGGTTAATAATGCTGAATACCTTATATGAATCTTTGATTTCCTTGAGAGTAAATGCTTTCTCTTAAATGTTGCCTGTGTATTTCAAGACCGCTTTCTTAAGTTTCTGTGCCTAGAGTATCATGAACCCAATCCCATCAGTTTTCAAAATTCCAGGATTGGTATGAAAAAAACTAAGTAGAAATTCAAGTACAATAAAATATTTCTTACCTAACAATCAGTTAAGGTAGGTCAAATAGCGAAAAATTAGGAGAAGTAGTTTTCTCTGGAAAAATAGCATTTGTAAGTGATGAAACTAAGAAGACTAAATGTTAAAGCATCTAAATGTCACTGCTGAAATGGACTGCCGAGGGTCCAAAAGCATATGGACACTTGTATCTGTCTTCTCCATCCTTTCTAATTTTCAGCTATGAGCTTACAAATTCCATGTCATTATCATGCCTTTTCATCAGTACATTCACATTAACATTAGGAATTAAATAGAAGTTCTCTTAATGATTAAATTTCTCTTAATGTTTCCTTACCATTCCCTTAATCTGGACCAAACTGTGTATCTTCAGCCTTATTTCCTATGGAAATGAGACCCAGGCAAGCCTGCTGCCTGTTTGCTTCCCATAAGTTTTGAACCTTCCAGCCAGTTTCAGTCAAATTAGGCAAATGTTTTGAAGGTATAAACATTCTGCAGATCTTGTGCTAACTGGCAGCTGAGCAAAAGTAACGAGGTCTAAATGAGCATCCTTGCTGAGGGAAGGGGGATAGCATGCGTGCAGTGGACAGTGGGTTTTTTTTTTCGTCTGTGCTGTTAGCTGACCCTGGTGTGCTGATGGGTGAATCGGTTGGTGCATAGCTTGGAGGCAGCAACCACCCTGACTGCCTCCTGCCATCAGTGGCTGGTGGGCATAAACGAGCTGGAAGTACGATTGGAAGGGTTTGACGGATAAGGAGCTATATACGGAGCAGGTAGTGAGCAGTATTGTAACGTATGTATTCTGTGATACAGGACAGAAATCTATTATAAACTAGGTTGCTGGGGGTTTTTTGGTCCCCAGTGTTTGAGGGGATAAAAGCAGATAATACTGCCTTGTGGACAAAATGACACTGTACCCGATTATGCTCCATTCCTTTTCTTTTTATCTCGTCTTCTCTGTTCTGCTTTTATACAAGCAAATGTCAGATACGTATTTAAAGCAGAATTCTGAGTTCCGAAATTTAGTAAGAGTTTGAGTACTGTAATGATTTTAGTGAATGGCTATGTTGTTAAAAGTTACATGTGTAGCTGGATATTTTGGTTTGTGGTTTGGTTTTTTTTTTCAAATTGTAATTGAATTACCCTGCTAACAACAGGTGGGGGACAAAGGTAAAAGCTGGAGTATTGAAATTATGACATGCCTTTCTAGCATTTCTTTAATCAAGCAACCCTTTTCTCCCAAAGTTTTCCTTTTAAACTTAGCTCCGAATTTGTTCTCTTTCAGAATCTAGCACTTTTTTAATGAATGTTACTTTATGATTTTTTGCTTAATAGACTTCTTGGTGAAAAGCATTTTAATTCAGTTATTGGAGAGTCTCATGCAATATTCTAATGAACCTAATCTTACTAGTAAGATACTATGGTGATGTTTAAATACTAAAAGCTTTCCTTGCAAACCTCTTTTGTTAAAAATGGTGGGAGAGATAGTTTAACTGTCTCAAACTGATGGAATTTCCAAGATGGATTCATAGTGAGAAAAGATTAATAAATAGTTATTGTTGAATGTGAAACAGAGTATGTAGAGGATTTGCATCTCCCAGATGGATCAATGAGGAACAGACCCCACTTAAATGACCTACAGAGACAGAAAAATTAATTCAGACCTTTATTATGAGGGGTTTGGGGGCTGCTTAGTTTTTGGTGTTTTGTTGATTCCCTCAGCCCTCACCCACCCTTGGTTAAATACTGATTTCATAACAATACTGCTTTAAGATGATGTAGATCAGTGCTTTTGAAATCCAAGTAGTTCTGAGATGTTGAGCTGCAAAACTTTTTAGTTGTAGACGTGCATCAGGGAGCCAAATTTGCTAGTACTTGTTTAAGCAATGCTGATTTGATTGGTCTCGCTTCCATAAATCAGCATCAGAAACATTTCTTCATTGGTGCTGTTGCCAATTACTGTCAGAGAGGCCAAGTCCAGAATAGATTCTCCATTGGTAAGTTGTCACTGCCCATATCTGAATATACTGTGAATTTTTGCAAACAATTTTTTCTTCAGAAGACCTGAGCAAACGTTTTAAAATTGTAACACAGTGTTCCATATGAGGTAGTCAGTATATAAATCTGTTGTTTTATTCTTTGGGAGATGGAGGAGGGAATGTGGAATACTTACTTAGAAACAGAGATTTTCTTTAGTGTGATGTCTTATTTATAAATATCTTTCAAAATAGTTAAAAATAATACTAGAAGCACTCTACATTAGATTGGAATGCAAGTGTCTCATTACCCACTTTATTGAGTAGATGCAGGAGAGATGTGAATCTAGCATATTTTCATCATCCAGTCTTAGTGAAATGTTAGAAAGGCACAAGTAGGGGTGGCAATTGGGAATCAAACTGGTGTTACTAACAAAACCTAAGTGATAGTTCTTTAGGAGGTATCACATGCAGTCCTATCCCATCAGTCCTTCCTCTATGTGCATTTAACTTGGAGCACATAAATACATGAAAATTATTTTTTTAAGAAATTAATTTAGCCTGAAGTAAATAAGGCATAGGCGGTTCTAAATGCCTCTTTCAGTCCTGTCTGATCCTGGACATGAGTCAGCAGAATGCCTTTGCATTAAGACCCACTGCATTCTAGCCTGTAGTAACAAGTGTTACCCAGCAAGTTGAGGAAGGTGACTCTTCCCTTCTATTTGGTACTTAGAAAACCACATCTGGACACCATATCCAGTTGTGGATTCTCTGTTCCAAGAAAGGCATTGACATGCTGGAGCAAGTCTGCTGGAGAGCCACCAAGATCGTTAAGAGGCTGGAGGACATAGTATCTGAAGAGAGACTGAGAACTGGGTTTCTTGATCTGTAAGAAAAGCGGGGGCAATGTTATTACTCTCTACAATAGCCTTACAGGAGAATATACAGAAGATGGAGCTAGGTTCTTCTCAAAGCTGTACAGGGATAGGGTGAAAAGAAATGGACACAAGATGGGGCATAGCAAATTCCAGGATGATACTAGGAAAAGCTTTTTCACAGTATGGTTATTCATGTTGTGGAACAGGGGCCCGGAGGGGGCCATTGCACCTCTGTTCTTGGAGATATTTGAAACTTGGCTAGCCAAGTCCCTGATCTGATTGGACCTGCTTTGAGCAAGGGGTTGAACTAGGTGACCTCCACAGTTTCCTTCAGATCTAAATTATTCTGTGATTCTACCCTTTCTTGTTCAATATATGTTATCGTTTGTATCCTTAGCCAAATGAAACTAAAGTTTAGAGTGCTAGAAACCCCAATTATGTTAAAGCTCCTACATGTCCCCAGAAAACGATTGGTTGGGTAGAAAGAGATACAAATTGGAACCTTTGATAACTGTTGATAATTGTAGCCTTTCTGCTATTATAGCCATTTGTTCTGCTGACAGGGAGGTTTGTGCATACATCTGAGCACAGCGTGCTCTTCCAGCTGGTACTTGTGCTACGCGGGAGAGTGCTTGAGATGACTCGGGAAATCCTGGGAGGGGTGAGGAGAGAGGGGAGCAAGGTTATGGCTTTTCACAATGAGGACAGTCATGCATTGGAGCAGGTTGGCCGGAGATGTTGTCTCCTTCCTTGGCAGTTTTCAAGACTGGAGCCTAGAGCAATCTTGTCTGACCTCATAGCTGACCCTGCTTTGAGTAGGAGGTTGAGCCACTTGAGGTCCCATCTAACCTGCATTATCGTATGATCCTAAGTAGAGGTAGTGGAAGGAGAAGTGTTCTTGGGAGTTGTGTAGAAAGGTCGGTGAGGCACAGGTGCATGCTGATGAATCAAATTTTTTTTTTAAGTTGGGGTTACTTTGCTTTCATCAATCTTGGATTTTTTTCAGATGGACTTCTGTTTATGTTCCGAGATCTTATATTCCTCAGGTTGTAGAAACTTCAAATGCTTTTACTTCACAATTCATGCTGAAGACAACTTCGCAGTATAACACTATAATAAAATTATTAGTTTTTACCAGTTGTTAGGTCCATTCTTTAGTTCAAGAAAACTTACCTTAAACCTGTATTTTATTCTGATGAGTCAGGCATTTGTGAGTTGTCTTACTTAGTTAAGAAGTGAGTATGGGTGGGCTGTGAAAGTGACTAGTATATCAACAAGTTAAAAGTACTTATTTTCCTGTGATTCTGCAGATTTGCCTGGGTAACACAATGCCAGCTGAGCGCAAAAAGCCAGCAAATATGGAAGAAAAAGAATCTCCGTTAAATAGTAAAGAAAAAGAATTTAGTGAAAGGCGACCAGTGAGCACCAGGGAGAAGCCAAAAGAAGATGTCAAGGTTGGCATGAAGAGAGAGACTTTAAAGGTTCCTGAAGATAAAAAGAAAAAACTGGAAGAGGATAAAAGAAAAAAGGAAGACAAGGAGCGGAAGAAAAAAGAAGAGGATAAAGTAAAGGCAGAAGAAGAGCAAAAGAAGAAAGAAGAAGAAGAAAAAAAGAAACTTGAAGAGGAGGAGAAAAAGAAACAAGAGGAGGAAGAAAAAAAGAAACAAGAGGAAGCAGCTGCTCAACTGAAGTAAGTTGTTTTTTAATAGTTTAATTGTGCCAAATGCTGTAGTCCTGCTGTCAGGATTGTGGCCGGAATTATAAAAGATTAACTGTTTGAGTTGCTTATAATAAGTTGTATGTAGTGTTATAAGTTTTACAGGGCTGAGTATGCTTTATGACTTCTACATAGTTTTGAGTTTTCACCTCTGACCTCTGTTTAGTCTCCAATACGGGTTTTTGATAGTGTGCTCCATGTGATGACCATGTAATGCACAATTTTGCTTGAATAAAGAAGCACAGTTTCTTTTAAGATGGAGAAATGTTGGCATCATAAAATCGGGGATACAGGCTCTGACAGGTCCACAGACTGTAACAGGAGCAAATCTACTGTGAGGGATGACTGTAATTTCTTTTAATCAGTCAGAGACAATTGATACCTGGATGACAAACACAGAATGTAACCTGGCGGTTTAATATGTGATATTACCAAGACAATGTTTCTTAGAATGTTATCAAAAGGTACTACAGTGTTGAAGATAGCATCTTTAGACCAATAAAGCCAAGATTCTGGACATTCTTGTGTTTGAAATAGGTCACTTTCTAAGACTGAGGCAATGTCATAGCCAAATTCTAGCTGGGACAAATGTATTTCACCTATTTAAAATTTTCTGTGTAATTTCAGTAGTCTGGGAATAAAAGATCTCCCTTGACCGTGTAATACAGTAACTTGTTGAAAGGTTGTTGTCCTCTTCTTACAGAACTTATCTCCATCTGGAGTAAATGGAGTTTTATGTTTATATTTTCTAAGTCTGTTGGGATTAAGTTCTGCATAGAAATATTTGAGAAATTTCATTTTGTAACAAGAGATACTTGCCTTTTGCAGCAAACAAACAGTTTATGAAGCAGATGCTTTAGCTTTCTAGGATTAACTTGTTAAATATTTAAAAATAGAGTATTAAGGGGAAATTGTGTTTAGAACTACTGGAGAGTTTCCAACTATGGCTTGTTTTTCCTTTGAACTGTTAACCTGAAAGTAAGGTTGCATAACAAAAATGACTGATTTTTATTTCTCTTAGGGAAAAAGAGGAAGCACATCAGGTCCATCAGGAAGCTTGGGAGCGCCATCAGGCAAGAAAAGAGCTTCGCAGCAAAAACCAGAATGCACCAGACAATCGCCCTGAGGAAAATTTCTTCAGCAGACTGGATTCCAGTCTGAAGAAGAACACAGCTTTTGTTAAGAAGCTAAAAACCATTACAGAGCAACAAAGGGACTCCTTGTCCCATGACTTTAATAGCCTGAATTTAAGCAAATACATTGCAGAAGCAGTAGCTTCTATTGTGGAAGCCAAACTGAAAATATCAGATGTGAACTGCGCTGTGCACTTGTGTTCGCTCTTTCACCAGCGCTATGCTGATTTTGCTCCTTCATTACTTCAGGCTTGGAAAAAACATTTTGAAGCAAGGAAAGAAGAGAAGACTCCCAACATTACCAAGTTAAGAACTGATTTGCGTTTCATTGCAGAATTGACAATAGTTGGGATTTTCACTGACAAGGAAGGTCTGTCTTTAATCTATGAGCAGCTTAAAAATATTATTAACGCTGATCGAGAATCCCACACTCATGTTTCTGTGGTTATCAGCTTTTGTCGGCATTGTGGAGATGACATTGCTGGTTTGGTACCAAGGAAAGTAAAAACTGTTGCAGAGAAGTTTAACTTGAGCTTTCCTCCTAGTGAGATAATTAGCCCAGAGAAACAACAGCCCTTCCAGAATTTGTTGAAGGAATACTTTACATCTTTGACCAAACACCTGAAAAGGGACCACAGGGAGCTACAAAATATTGAAAGACAAAACAGGTGACACTTGAATGTTGCTTTTTCCTTATGGAGAAAAAATATCGTTTATTTATGAAATGCCTAGATTTGTTGCACTATTTGTAAACAAAGTCTGTTAGTGGTGTGTAGAAGATAAGTGTATTCTGCAATATATCTAAAAAACGTTCTAAATTTGCTCTGAATACTTAAAAAGTAAACAACAAACAGACTTTTCAAATATCTTTAAAGAAAATGGAGATTGTCCTTTAGCTTTAATTCTCTTAACTCTATTAGTTTGGTGACACTCCCTTAGCAGCTTGAGGGTATTGCTTCTTTCCCAGCTGGCACTGTCCTTTTCCAGTTGGCACAGTCTGATTTCTCCCTTTCCACCCACACGTATCTAACAGAGCATATGCCACAATGGCTTTGGTTTGTTTACCTTTTTTTCTTAGTGTACCAGTATGGAGGAAAAATTAGGTTAGATTAACAAAGTATCCCTTACACTTTAATGTGTGCAAATTTTATATATTAAAATGTTGGAGGGTATAGGCAATTTGATTCAAATCCCCTCAAATGCCTATATGAAATACTAATATTGAAGGGTACGAATATACACACCTTTGAGATCTGAATAATTTCTACAATGATCACATTGTTTAATAAGTGTTTGCTTTTCTTTAAAGCATCCTGAATTGTCATTATTGGAGCCAGCCTAAACCCAACTGCTGCTGCCAACAGAGAGTCATTCTTAAGTCCTTTCGGAAGTGTTCCAGGCAGATAGAAATGGACGTGTTATTTGGTGTAGGCAGAGGTTTCAACTAAAAGGCTGAACATCCGTCCAGAGCAAATGCAAGCTTAGAATACATTAAAATTTGATGTTCCCAAACCAAGGCTTTAAATTTGAATCTGTTGTGCTGATGAGTATTGTACTGCAGACCTATCTGGTCTTGGTCAGCTAAGTGTTGTATTTCACAGGACCATAAACTGATTTTTGAGCTGCTGTTATTTCTACGAGTACCGTATTACTTTAAAGTGTGTTATTGACTTAGTTATTTTTTTTAAAGCTAATGAATATAAACTTTCATACTTTCACAGTTATAATTGGTTCTGAACACATTGGTTCTGGGTGGGGTTTCAATGAATAAGTGTTATAAAGGCTATATGACAGGAAATAAAGTGAAAAAAATTTCCAAGAGATGTGAAGAATGTTAAGAAACCATGAAGAAGAAAGCATGTACGTGATCTGGGAGAGGGAAATGTAGTTTGTTTACTGGCACAACTGGATAAAAATGAGTGGATAGAGCCCTCAGCAGCCTGGTCTGATCTCATTGTTGAGCCTGCTTTGAGTAGATCAGACTAGAGACCTCTTTATGTACCTTATCTGAATTATCCCTATGAACTTGGGTACAGAGCTTTGTTTTGGGGAAGGAATGTGAAGAACTATCATTTATCATTGGATTAAGATAATTCTGTTATTTATCTCTATCTGAACTTTAAGGTGTTTATTTTAACTGCTTGATAAAAGTTGGAGAGTAAGTTTTGTTAAGGAAACAAGACATCAAAAAACTTTCCTGCCTGATTTTATTTGCTTACAACATGTCTGTAAGAGAGATGCTTGGCATTTGTACGCTATGGGAGTGCAAGGCACAAGGTCAAATACAGAAAATTGTGTAGGAAGAAGTCTGTGAATAGTATAGAAATCTTCCTGAATTGTGGATTTTGGGAAAGTGATTGTGTGGTTGGTTGGTTGCTTTTTGGGTTTTTTGGGTGTTTGTTTGTTTGTTTTTAAAAAACAATAATCCTATTGGAAAAAAACACTCCTCTGCTTATTTGAAACCTGATCCACTTTGCTGATAGCAACACCTGTTATTCCAGAACCAATGAAGTAAACAGGGAGCAAACTGTTCCCTCTTGTGCATCAACAGTGTCATATGTTTAGGTTATGATATTTTGTCAGGTAAATACCTGTTGAATTTATCTGTGTCAGGAGATTGACTGTGAAATACCTCAAGCTGTACAGATTGAGTTAATTGAAGATTAATATGCTAACGTTAACAGTGCTTTAGTATTGTGTTACCTGCTGAATCATTTAGGTAAAATGAAAGTGTTATTAGACACAAGGGTTTCTGCAAGTAGATAATTAGGAATACTACCTTGAGTTAGGCTTTGACAGTAGATCCTGCTGGTCATTTGGTTACACACCTAAGGGCACAGCAAAATCTGTGCAGGCTGTGTTATTGGAAGGAAACAATTAGATTCCCAAATTCTACTGTGAGTTTTCAAAAATGAGTGTTAGATATGGAAGAAACATCTTTTGTCTAAATTAAGGATGTTTTTAAGAGCTGCTGAACTTGTGTTGTGGCACTTTGTGAAATTCTGAAGAGACACAAAGGAAGAGAAGTACTGTATCTGTACTTTAAGTTGTATTAAAAAATTAATTATGCTTTTTAAAGTTTACTTAGTATGCTTTAGCTTCCTTGAATTTGTTAACACTTGTCTTTTGGGAACTGAAACCGAGAACTGAAATGCTTGTACTTTTGTTTCAGCACTTGGCTTTTCTGCTTTTAGTAACAGCACAGAGCTTCGGTGCTCGTGTTTATGAGGCTGCTGGTATATTTTAAACTTAAAATATGTACCTAATGGATAGCTGTCTCCTTGGAAAGGCTATGAACTGACACTTAACATATTTCCTGGATCCATGTTGAACTACTGCACTTTAGAAATTGTCAGTGGTTATTTGATTTGTTAATTTTTCTTGCTGGGCTTTGCAGGAGCAGGTAATACATGTTATATAGGCGCGGTTTTGTAAGAGGGACAAAAAATAGAACTTCTGCTAGCATTATTGCTTCTTCCCCTCTAGCAAGACATCTATATCAAGTTTTGGTTCTGAGCAGGTAGAAGGGATTTTGTTGCTCACCCTGTGAATGTGTTGTGTACAAAGATGACTTTTGTTTTACAATTAACCTGGAACTGAAAAAAGCCAAGATTGATATCCCTCAACTTACGTTGCTTAAACTGTTTTAGAATTTTTGTGCTTCGGGTCTGTTGGCAAAAATGTGATTAATTGCTTAATAAAAACCTAACAATAATGTAATGATACAGTCTGCTTTAGGAATTATGGCATTTGCACCTTATTTCAAACTTCTACCTTCTGATGCTTTCATCTCAGTGTAGGGTGCATTGTCAGTGGTTACAGCTAGTTAGTCCAATGTTACTAGCATTATTCAAGCTGTGGTAAAACAAATTGGAAACTTACTAGGCAAGCTCATCCTGTCAACTTCCCTTTGAAAGTCCGTGTTTGATCTGAGCCCATTTGTAGCTTTGCTGTAGTAGGCCCCCAGACAGCTCATCCAGCCTGAAGTGTCCCTTACTGGTAAGGAACTGACTGTGCCTGCTCCATATAAGAACTGTTCACGTAGAGTGGATCATGCCACAGACGGAACAATGCACAAACCAGAACATTGCTAATGAGCAACCAGCTTGTTCTTAGTTAACCCAGAATCAAGGATGACAGTCTTTCAGCAGTCTTCTGTGGCAGGCTTTGTACTAGCAGAGATTACCTTGTCCTGTGTATTTGGTTCAAACTACTGAAAGTTCTTGATATTTTTGGTCTAAAATCCAAGGTGGCCTTATCTGTAGTTAAGAAAATGGAGTTGTACCGTTCTGCATGTAATCCTGAAACTGCTTTATTGTGCACTTGTAAGCAGTGATTACATTCCTTCAAATGCAAGTTGCTTTTGACAACAGATTTCAATTTTAAAAATTATAATTTAAAATAAGTATGGATTGTTTCATAAAAAAAAACAAAGAACAAGTGAAAAAACAAATGTAACTGCTCTTAATTTGGACCAATAACCTTGAAATAACTTGGTTTGGAAACATAACAGGCTGGTTTTAACATGCAACTTTTTTTTGAGCCTCCTGGTGATGACTGTTCATTTAATAATTTGAACAATATGGTAATGTATTGTTACAGATGCAAAGCAACTTTTATCCAGCTTTTGTGTATGAATGTTTTAATTTACCAAAAAAGTCTCTTTATAATGCAGGACTGTTACAGGATAATCGTGACAAAAAGTAGGTTAACTTTTCTCTTTGGACACTGAAGTTAGAGCTGTGACTGTGCTATCCTCAGTGATACAGAAGATGGTAATTCAGTATGGTTGGTTGGAAAAAAAAAAACGTTGCTCAAATTTTTGCTATTGTGGTCTAAACTAGAACTCTCCCAGTTCCCTCGAAGAGGGAGGCTTAGCTTTGTTCAGAGAAATTGATAGTGGTTCAGCATAACTCAAGTATATTTTAAGAAAAAAGTGTGTCTTACTGTAACTTTGATTTTTGTAGGCGCATTCTTCACTCCAAAGGAGAGCTGAGTGAAGATCGACACAAGCAATATGAGGAATTTGCAATGTCATATCAGAAGCTTTTGGCAAATTCTCAATCTCTAGCTGATCTTTTGGATGAAAATATGCCTGACCTTCCCCAGGAGAAACCAACACCTGAGGGTAGGCTGCAAGTAAACAGAATGCCAGATTTGGCTTGGATGTGGTGGGAAAGCTAACCAGTCTCTCTTACTAATGTGTTCTTTCCATTGATTTCTTTTTATTTAGACTTTCCCCCTTAAGGATATCAACGAATGAATGATACATGTTTTTTTTATTAAAGTAATTAAACCTAGTATGTATCCATAACTATTGTATATGCTGTGCAGTTACGGTAACTTAAGTAATATCTCTTTAGATTTGTTTCAGGTAATATAGGAATAAATGGAAAATGAAAAATGTTTTTAACCTAATCCTTTCAATTTCTTATAATGCATTTTTTAATATTTGAAGAACTGTGTATGTTAGAGTTTTAAAATCTGGTATTGTTTAAAAATGGGTATGAAGTATATTTTGGGTGATGCTGTTATAAGCAGGAACATGCTGTTAAGCCAGAGAAGTCACTAGGTGGCTCCCTGACCTCCTGAGGAGAAGTACAGCATTTAACTGCCAGAACTATTCAATGCCTTAATAATCTCAAATTTTAGATTTAGAAATGTTATTGAAATCATGAGTGTACCTTTTGTCTGAAGTGATCTTGAGCTTAAAAAAACTGTATTTCTTGAATGTCTCTAAATTTAAAATTAGTCTTTTTAAACTTCTGTTCTTAAAATAAAATAGGGTACAGTTCATCATACTCAGTGATTACTTTTTATGCTAATGTGGTTAAAGTCTGTTATAGCTTTCCTTTCTAATACCACGTAATGTGCTGCTTGATTTTACTTGATTTGACTCTCACTCTGATACTGTCTGTGTTTTCTATCAATGTAAAATTTACAATTTTAAGATAACTTATTGATATATCTAATGTTAAGATTGAGTTGTTAAAAGCACCGTATACATTGCAATATTTAAGTGAAAACAAGTAGTATGAAATAGGTTAACATGTTTCTAAAAGTATTTTTTTAATCTTTAAAGGTGCCTCCTTTTAGAAGATCAGAAATTTGTGTAAAGTAACTTTCTTACGGTTTCACTGTTTTTGCAGAACATGGACCTGGTATTGATATTTTCACACCAGGAAAGCCTGGAGAATATGACCTGGAGGGAGGTATCTGGGAAGACGAAGATGCTAGAAACTTCTATGAGAATCTCATCGACTTAAAGGCTTTTGTGCCAGCAATTTTGTTTAAAGATAATGAAAAATGTTCCCAGAACAAAGATTCTGGCAAAGATGACTCAAGAGGTAGAGTGCTTAGATGAGTATTTTTTAACGTATCTTGTCCAGCAGATATGCAAATTTGATGGAAGTAGTGAGTCTAATGAAATAATTTGTGGTGATCGGGACAGTACACCAGTTTGGATGAATTTTTAGGGAAGAAACTATGTGGAATAGGGATTATGTCTGGATATGGTATTTAAAGAAGAAAAAATAGTAAATGTATTTTAGTATTTATGGAATCTTAACTTTAAAATAATTGGAGATTGAGGAATGTGAGTATTAACTTTTCTATGAGAAACCTGGAATTTTACCTTATTTGAAAGATGTTAGTGTTCATTCTGTTTTTTTCACTAAACTGGTAGTTGTAGCTGACTGTCTCAGTATAAAATTCCAGTAGATTAAAAGGCCTGGATGGTTCCTCACTTCTGACGCAGCCCTAGGTTCACAACCAGACATTGGCAGACTTCAGTTATAATGGGATAAAAATGATATTCACCATCACTGGCTCAAAGTGTAACAGAAGATGTGTATTTGGGTAAGACCAGTGTTTTGGCATTGAGGAAATGCCAACAAAGAGGCAGGCTACATGTTTTTCTAATACACATGCAGTAGGTCAGTGTTGAGTATTAATGGAATTTCAACTTTATAGCTCATGGCTTTCTTTCTGATTTCTAAATTCTGAAATTTCCCTGTGAGGATAGTTAGGTTTCAGAGCAGCTTGCCCAGGGAGATTGGAATCTCTATCTTAAGAGATTTTTCAAGACAACTGGAAAAAATACCTGAGAAATCTGGTGTGAATATAGTGCTCATCCGCTTTGAGCAGAAAATTGAACTAGAGACCTCACCAAGGTCCATTCCAGACTAATTTCATCTGTGATTCTAAACAGGTTGCCTGTTTGGTGAATCTACTGTTTCCATATGATGTGTGCACTGTTTAGAAGTTGTGTCACATTTTTGTTTGAAAAATTTTAAGTATTTTAATAAGGTTGTTTGCCTTGAAAGTTGGTGTTTTGGTTTTTTTTATGAAGCATAGTCTACAAATGAGGCTTGAAGGAGGCCTGAAAGCATAGCAAAATGTTGTAGATAGTAATCTATTGGAAAAATGCTCTCTGCTGGACCAGTGTTGTTGTCCAAGACAAATATTAACTATTCACTTCTAAATCTTCATCTAGAGATTCACAGATTATTTGTTTTCAAGGAAAAACACATTATTTCTTCAGTATCTTCTTCTTCTGCAGTTTGCTTTTTTTTGCCATCTGTGTAAAACACTTTCTGCTTACCTTGCTTTGTCAATTTTGTTATCAGTTGAGCTATGAAGAATACACAGTGCAAACATTAAATTAGAATTTCTGTCTTTGAAACTGTTTTTTTTTGAATAATGTTTGTGATGTTCATTTACTGGGCTTTTGGAAGATACTGTTTTTCTGTCTGACCTTCTCAGTATGCAAGTTGTTTTTTTGCTTGCACTTTCCATGTGATGGTTTGGCAATCCATTTTAAGCCCATTTGGATTTAGATTGCTACACTTCTGAATATCTTGTTCCATTTCAATGTATGCACGTCATCCAGTGAAGACATACCAGGTATACTTCAGAACAAACCAAAGCACTAAAAACTGTCGGCAGTCCTTAACAGATCCCAATGTAGGTAAACATTTGCAGTTTCCAGGGGTTATGGGTAAAGCTATATGAAGGATGTCAAACCACTGAGACCTAACGGATGAGACAGTGTGTAGTCTCAAGAAGCAGATATTCTTTGCCCCATTTCCTTTTAACAAGACTAAGACACTAAAGAGACGTAGGTTTAGCAACGTGAGTCTTCCTGTATTCTAGTCATGACTGTGTGTATTTAATAATTTAATATTTCTACTTACCTTTTAAATAGATTCAAAAGATGCCAAAGATAATAAGGAAGCACCTGGGAGTGAGGATTTGGAGTTGGAGCTGGAGAACCTGGATATTAATGATGATCCCCTGGAGTTAGACTGTGGAGATGAGGCAGAAGATCTTACAAAAAAGCTTCTTGATGAGCAAGGTAAAAAGAATAGGTTTTAGGAATTCTTTGTTGTTTCCTGGTTGATTTTTTTGAGCTTGATGATTTTTAGTCAGTAAATAGAGTGACTTCAGGGAGAACTGTTTGTTTATTTATGAAACTAGTAGGTAGAAACTGTTAGGATTGTGGCCAAAAATGCATTTGTAACAAGACGTTCAGATACAAGTGAAAAGTATTATATGGAAATTTATGTAGTGAAAGTTATTGATTTCTTCATATAGCTTTTAAAAATAATCAAATGTGAAGGCAGTTGTCTGAAAAGTGACTAGAAAGAAGTGTGTAGACTTCAGTGCATAAATGATTTTCTCATCAAATGTGCTTAGGATACTAATAAAATATTTTCTGTTTTTAACTTCTCTTGAAATCTGAGATTCAGCTTTGTCTTCTTAATCGTTAAAGACTTTTCTTTTGATGTTAGGGCTTTATGTAGCAGGATTTAAGAATTCTGACCTCTAATTATGCGTAAAGGGCTGTAAATGGCACCTGTGAAAATCTAGCTGTGTGTTAGTTTTACTAGGGAAACAGCAGCAAAATGTTTCGTAAGAATTTTTCTTATGAATTACAAGTTTTTCTTGCAGGGGTACTGAATAGTGGGAAAACCAACATCAGGTGTTAAGAGCCAAATTCATGGAGGAGCAAGTGAGGTGTTTTCTTTGAGCCTAGTTTGTAAGACATCAGTTTTGCTGTTTTGGATTTCCAAGGACCAATGCAGATTGTTTTCTTTAATTTCTGAAGCAGGAAACTTGTTGTATGTCTAGAATGTGGAAAAAAAAATCATGTCTAGAGTCCACTGGCTGGAGATTGTGTGGCTTAAAAGTGAAAATCCTACCTGGTCTAGTGAGTTTATAATCTGATCATCCTCTTGCTTGGAACTCCACTGGGCTTTAAAAGCCAAGAAGTTAAAGCCAAAACTTCAAGCTATAGTGAAAGCAAAGAAGTTCAGGCCCTGGCAAAGACTGTCTATCAGTGTTTAAAGCATGGGTTATTCTAACCAAGCTGATGCATGGATCTGTGGGTTTGGGCTTTGAGTAGCTTGAACATCTCCTCAAAGTGCCAGTCTCTCTCAGCTGACAATAGGGATTGGTTAGGGCATGTGGATCTTTAAATTGAATGACTCTCTTGTGTACCTAAAGTTAGTTGAGCTGAAATTAATCTGGGACTATGCTGGTCTGTGACACCTCACAAATTCAAAGAAATTAGGCTGCTCCAGAGTCAGACTGTTTCAGACTCCTTCTGAAAGGAAGACTGTCAGGATAGAACTCTCTAATACTTCCTTAGGGTTTTCCTTTCTCTACCCAGACAGGCTGGAAAAAGCTATACCCTCTTTGGGATAAATTTTACCTTCCATTTATACTCTTCTCTGAGTAGTCCTCAGCTCATTAAGCTGGTTAAGATGTTAAATTTTAATTGCAGGATGTTCACCTTTAAGTTGTAAACCTTCAGTCAGAGATCTCAAACAAAACAGTGAAGAGCTTGGTTCCAGCTATCTCTAAGGGAAGTACACATAGATGTTCTCTTGGAACCAAAAGGAAAAAGAGCGACTGGTCATAGCCTGCTAGATAGGCCAAAACCACTTTGTCAATAGACATCTAAACGGATGTGGGTATTTCCTTCTTGTCTTTTTTTGGAGGGAATCTTGACTTGATAGGAGGATGAAGATTATTCCAAATGCAAAAACAAATAACATGAGAGGGAGATCTTGTAGAAATGAGGAAGGAATAACAAGTGATGAGATCAGAAATAGAAGATGCAGTCTCTATGGTTCTAGCTTACTGGGAGGCAATGCCAGTTTGAGTATATACAGTAGCACAGAAGGGATTGATGATCATGCTTTTGATTGTAAAAGGAAGGTGATGCATGTTTTGTCATAATATAAAATATTAATCATCAATACCAGTTTCTGTCTTTAAACTAGCTATGGACTGAGCATTAAATGTACTCCCATTTGAAAGGTTGATCTGAAATGTGTCAGAATGGGGTTTATTTGTCATCATTAAATAGCCAGCCCTTAAAGAAAGCCTTTTACTGTCTACCTTGTGAAGGTAATGTCATTTGGCTCACAGTGTAGGCTTTTTCTTTGTGGAGAACTATTGCTTCGTGGTTGTCCTTGCTTATTAGATTATTTTTTGTGAAGCATGTAGAAACTTAGTGTCTTTGCAAATTCTGTACCTTTATCAAATTTTTTTGATACTGACAAGAAGCTTCAAAAATTAATGATGGAAATTAAAATAGGTATGTTTGCTGAATCTTTGTTCTGCTAGAAAACTAGGCTATAAATTAGCAGCATGTAAGTGTTACTTTACTTGAAACATACAGAGAAACTCAGTGATATTTTTTTTTTGGGGGTGTGTGTGGAATTCTGAACAGCCCTAGTTGGTAGGACCAGATGTACAGAATTAACAAAATTCTGAATTTAGATGTTTCAAGTTCTGTGATGTATTTCCATCTAGTGAACTGGTAGATTTTTTTTTTCAGCCTTTCTCTTAAGTAAAATTCACTTAGGTTTGAAGTTAGGAAAATTAGGTGTCCTTTGGATGCAAAATACAGCTTTAACTTTTCTTCATATGTACTGAATTTTTGTGCATCTGTACTTGAGGTAAGTTAGTAGTAATGTTTTGGCCAAAACCAGGAAAGAATGAAGCCACTGTATTCTGACACTATTACAAACATAAAACAGAGTATTCCTAGGTTGTGATGGTCCTTTAGTATAAAAAGGGAGGATGCGTGAGGTATAGCAAGGTCTTAGATCATAGACTCATAGAATAGTTTGGGTTGGAAAGGACCTCTAAAGGTCATCTAGTCCACCCCTCCCTGCAATGAGCAGGGACATCTTAACTGGATCAGGTTGCTCGGAGCCCCTTCCAGCCTGATGTAAAGTCCAGGGTGAAGAAAAGTAGCTTTAGTTATTGTGATAATCTGGGGGTGTGGATTTCACTGGCAGAGGGAAAATAAGTAAATTATAGAGGGGAAAATAGGATAAATAGGGTATACAGTCCAGTCAGGCAGTGGGTACTGCATATCTTTTGTTACTTCTGCATCTCCTTCTGTCAGTTCTCTTCAGTCTTTTCTCCCCTGTCCAAATATGAGGGAGACAAGGCAGTTTTCCGAACTGTGTGGGTTTTAAAGCAGGTCTGCCCTGGTGTAGCATTCTTCACGGCGTTGCAGTGCCTGTTTCTGCACTTTTTTCCTAAAGGTTGGAGCCCATAGTTGGCTAAGCTTAAGATACGACATTTAAAAGGAAAGTTAATGCAGTTAGTTGAAGAGATTTGTTTACCAAGAATTCAGCTAATTTATTTTGTTTCTATATTGTGTTAACTTTGAGTGAATCTTAATTTTCTTATTTTCAATATGCTCAGGGAAGAGAGAGGGAGCAGATAGCACCGGAGCTGAAAATAGTGACGGAAAACATGCTGAAAGAAGTGAGTTTTGAGGTTGTTTTTAAAAGAGAAGATAAAATGTTAAAAATGAAGCTGTGTGAATTGTCACAAAGATATTAAGTAAGGAATCGCCAGAGTGGAAACCATCAAGGGTACTGGGAGCAGGAGTCATCTGATGTTAAAAATATATATCCAGCACCAGTTTTTGTAAGGTTGGTCAGCAGCAGAGATGATGTGTAGGAGTATTAAGTCAACTCTGTTAATTCTGCCATACTGTTTAGAGATCTAGCAAAGTTCCTATCAGAAGAGCAGGAATTTAAAGAAGATCTAAAAATATTTATTAAGAAATATTTTTTGGACTTACGAGACTAGATTCTGAACACATTCGTCAGTGAGGCTTTGATTTGACAAGATGTTTAACATTATGCTTATGCCCCTAAGAGGGGAATTCAGGCAACAGTTTACTCACAGTTTTGGTTTGTACCATCTGAATGTGAGGACTCCTGCATGATCGAATTCATTACAGAAACTCATCTCACAGAGGAATAGCTACTAGCATTACAAAAGCACTTCTGTTATTTCCACTGTCGGAGTGATACTACACAAAGTAGACTGAAGCTTTCAGAGAGCGTGGAGTTTCTAGGAGAGAGCCCTCTGTAAGGTTATAGTTTTGTAAAAATAAAAAAAAATGTTGACAATAAGGGAGCCAGGGCTTTCTCAGAAAGTATATATGTGGGGAAAGGAGAAGGCAAATAACTATTGCTATTGTATGTAGAAGATTGTTTGGCACCAGTCGTTGCAGGAGAATGACTTCAGTAAGTCCTCGGTGTCTTCTCATGCTTTCTCAGTTCTGCTCCCTGAAAATTGCAAGATTGCGTGTATTTCTGGTTAAAAGTGTTTAAAAAGAAAAAATAATTTTTCTTTCAGTCTCTACAGTGATCATACTGCATGATTTGATCTGCATCCAGATAGACTATTACAAATAGTCTAACTGTAATTGTTATACATTACTACTTGCAGTAAATTTTTAAAAAGAGGTAATGCAGTTTTAAAACGTGGTGATGATGAAAGACTGAAACTCAAGAGGATCAAAGTGAAAAGCAAGAAATTAACTCATTTTTTGCATGAATTGCATAAGGATTGTTGTTTGTCTTAGAGAAGGAAGCCCTGACCGTTTCATTTCCTGGCACTGTAAAATTCTTAATTTTCTGTCTTAAGTCCCAAACCTGCTTCAGGTACTACAAAAGAGCCTTTCCACTTAGAAAGGATGCACATACTGTGATGAGAAAGGAATACCTAGAAATACATTGTGAGAATATTTGTAACCTTCCAGTGAAGGAGAAGACCAGTGAAAGAAGAGATGTATTTGGAAACTGTTGAAATTGAATGTGATAGCAGGGCCTTTTGAAAGATTGTCTTGGAAAGTGACTGAATTGTCAAAGACACTACTTTTTAAATTCATTTGAAGAGCATTGAGTCAGTTTCAGTAGAAGGCTGAGGTGATACAACTGATTGCTGTCAAGGAAAAAGGGGAAGATAAAAGAACATTAGAAGGAGACAGGAAGGTGTGGCTGTAAATACCTAAATGGAAAAAATGCATTAAAACAAGATTTGTTAGTAAAAATTGTCTGGTTTGAGCTTTTCGTGTATCCTAGTGAACTCTTGAGTATACGGGTGATGAGACAGTCAGGGTTCCATTAAGCATTTAAAACTTCATGGTCCTCTTTTGTCTGAGCATCTGGAACATCTTCTTTTTCTTCTTTTTTCTCCTTCTTAATGAACCCTTCTCTCTTGTTCTTCCAACTTCTAGTTGCCTGTGCAAGAGGAGGTGATGTCATCTGCTTTAATCTCTAGCACCTTCAAGCCTGGGTAGTTGGCAGTGTTCCTTGGAGCAATGCTTAGTGTTTCTTTACCTAAGCTCAACCCCTGCCCCTAGCAGTTTCCAAAAACAAGAAAAAAAAGTCCTGTAATGTAGCATCTTTGTTATCTCTTTGCCTTTCGGTAACTTCAGAAAGGAACTTGAGTCTTCCATGGTGGTTTATCTTGCTGTGTAGCCTGTAAAGACATAGCGACTTCACCAGGTGTTGCATATTTTGTAGTTTGCTTGGGTGTGATTTCCACCACCATATTCTCCTCCTTTAAAGTCCATCTGTATCTATTTTCCTTTCAAATACCTCCTAGGTATTCTTGTTACTGCTGAACATCCTCAAACTGAAAGAAAACCAAGCTTCATCATGTTCCTTTTTCAGGAAGCAGTGTTCTTTTGTGTTGCTTTGGCCAAGGAAGGTTTTTTCCCAAGTGTTTGTGTTATAACGCATTGTTTTAGCTCATGTTGTGCTATAGAGCAAACTAAACTCTTCTCTAAGACTTAGTAAAATCTGGAAATTTTTTGAAGCATACCACAAGTTTTGCAATTAGAGAGTAACTATAGGGGAGTTAGTCTGGTGAGATCTTCACAGTTGATGTCAGAAAATCTGAGTTGCAGTGGTAGAATTGTCCTGCAGTCGTCTTTTTGAGTAGTGTTGCTGACTCAGTAGATACAGGTCACTGTCACTGCTTCCTGTGCTGCAAATTACACAGCAGCATTTGCTTGAAAAACTAGTTGTCACTTGCGTTGCAGTTGCTATGTCATCAGCCCTCCATCCTTGTCACTTTATGGTTCTATGCTCTGGTTTCTGTACAGCTAAAGGAATTAAGTTGGCCTCTAGCTTTTACAGCCTCAAGTGAAAGGATGTCAAGAACGTACTGGATGAAAGAATGACCTTGATGGACATTTTTGATCAAAAATTCTATTTCTCCTGCGGGGCAAACATACATTAAAAAGTAAAATCCACAATTGCATTAAGGTGTTTTGGCTTTTTTTCCCCCGTATTATTTTCCCCCATGTTTGGGCCTTCTTGTGGTGTTCCTTTTATCACCTAAAGAAATTATCCTAGTTTTCTAGAAATAGTATTTGTTGTTACTCCTGACAGTATAAATTAGGAGGTAGGGAACTTCATGAATAGGAAGACAAATTTTAAAGGTGATTCTTTTGACTTTTGTCAGCATAGACAATCAATGGATTTTTTTTTTTTTTGCATTAAAAAGTGAAATTTTGTATTCATCTTTATACCTTATTTTTTTTAATCTATGGATGAATATTTAACAACTAAACATTACAAATGCACTGTCTCTGGGGAATATAATTGTAAATCATTATATTTCATAGCTTAAAGATGTGTCCTGCTTGTTTATTTCACTCTGTTAGAACAAGAGGATGAAGAAGCCAGTACTGGATCTCATTTAAAACTTATAGTAGATGCTTTTCTTCAGCAGCTTCCAAATTGTGTCAACAGAGACCTCATAGACAAGGTATAGTCATAGTTTTCATTTTTTCCACTCTTAAAAGGTATGATACTAGATCAAATAGATGGAAAATAAAGATTTGAAGGTTTGGAGTCTAGCAGTAGCTGAATTCGTTTTTAACCTGGAGGAAATATTTTCTTTTTCTCCCTTAGTCAGCCATTGCCCAATTACCGTGTGATGCTGGTTTCATTCGCCTGTTTTCTTATGTGTTAGTTTGTTTTAGAAGTAGATTTGGCTTTCTCCTTTTTTCTTCCCATCACTCCATGACAAATTACTCCCTGTCTACCTAAAGCTGCTTTCTTCCTTGTGTTGATCCAAAGAACCAGTCTGCCATGTCTTGTAACTGGACATGTTTTCTAACTATGTCAGTTCTAGACAAAAATGAACTTTTTTTTTCTTTACAGTTGTTTTTAAAGCAGCTGCATGTAGGAGGAATAGCTCTGTAAAATACGCCTTTGAAAAGCATACTGTATTGCTTTAAATAAAAAACTGCTGCATTAAAGGTGAAGTATTGTATTGACTTTTCTCTTTATAGGCAGCAATGGATTTTTGCATGAATATGAATACAAAAGCCAACAGAAGAAAACTAGTACGAGCACTTTTCATAGTTCCTAGACAAAGGTAAGAACTGAAGCGGAACAAGCTGGATCCACCCTTTGGTTATTTAACGTAACAGATGTATATATTTTTTAACTGTTTAAGTTATTGAAAACCACTGTATATTCCAAGTTGCATTTGTTTATTCCTGATGTGCACTTCCTGATTCATGCTAGAGCACCAAAGAAACATTTAGGATTAATAATCAAACAATTTACCACAGTATTTTTCCATAGCAGTGTAAATTTTTTTAATAATTAGTTTCTCTTTTCTGGTACTTGTGTGTTTATAGTGGATCTTTTTAAGACTTTTTTTAACCATGAAAACAACAGCAAAACTTACTTGTACTTTTTTTTTGAAGAACTTGTGAATAGTTAAAGCACGATGTAGTTTAGGAAGGAGGATTTCTTGTGATATGTTAACTCTGATACAGTACATAGCCATTATAATAGCCTTGTATCTCCTGGAACAGAGCTGATTCTAGGCTGGCCAGTTTAGAGAAAGCAACTATAAGAGTTTGAGCCTGGCCTCTTCTGTCTGTGTAGATCTGTCCATGTAGAGTTTTGCTATTTCTCCTTGTCTGTCTTTGTGTAAGTGAGGTCCCTGCACTTACAGGAAGAGCCATGCTTACAAAAATGATTGCAAATTGTAAAATTCATTGGAAAAATAATATATTTCTCTGGTAAACTTGTACCTTAAATAGGTGCAACTTAAATAGGTGCAACTATGAAGGAGTCAGTTTTCTTGCTCCACCTTGCGCTGTTTCTCCTGAGAGGTTGTTTTGATGCTGCTTTTAGTTTCAGATGTTTCATCATCATCTTGGATTTCTTGTTAGAGTTCACGTGACTTTGATTCCATTCCCTTTTAACAGGTTTGAGTGTCTATTTTGTCTCAAGACTTGTATAGACTACTGTTTTGAATAAACAGACTTTGTTTTTTTGTTTTCCTTACTTTTAATCACTTCTTGCACTGTGTTTTCAACCTTAATTCTAGCCTATTTCTACATCCCATCTGTAATAAGCATCAGCTGTGCAAATAACCCTACTCTCTTAGCAGTACATAAACCAATGGTTGGTTTGCTGACTATTAACCTGACTCTATGTTGATACTAGTTTTTGTAATTAGAAGTGCACATAATCTTTCATTCTCTTATGTATTGTTTTCTCCAAAAATTACGGTTTTGACACCTCTGTCTTTGGAGACTTTGGCAGAGGCCTGGTTGTGCCTGAAATAAGAATTACTGACAGAGGAGGCAGGCAGTTGAATATCTTCTGTAGACGTAACAAGGCGCAATTTTATGATGCACAAATTTTTGATGTAGAGGAAATAATGTTTCTGTTTATTAGCCTGCTGGTAGTCATGAAACGCATCAAAACACAATTTGAGAAGAACTTTCTTTCACGCCTAGAACATCTACAGCAGTGTAAATCAGCAGGGTGACTTAGGATTTTGTCTTCAGCTCTACCATAATAGAGAATTTTCCATTTTTGTAAAATGGAAGTGGCTTGTTGGCTGGTCTGTGAGCATATGGTAATATTTATACCACTGCCCTGTATTTCTTCCTGGTGCTGTAGATTCCAGATTGCTCAACTTGATTGTTAATTCTTGGAACCTCTTTGAAAATGCATTATTTTCTTTCCATAATCCACTAAAGTGTACTAGATGATAATGACCTGAAGGAACTTTTTGACATTGTGAACAGCAAAAGAGGTACTTTCAAACAAGAACAACATGATGGCTTGTAAATTCGGCAGTGAGGTTTCGTAGATATGAAAGCAAAAGTTAAATTCCTAGTGTATTGTAGTATTAAAAAAAAGCAGATGTGTCTTTGATCAGGCCGTGCTTGGAACATGGTGAGTTGCTAGCATTGTATATAGTCTCCACATTGCCACTGATTTGTTGTCTTCCCAATGATAGTTCCATTATCCCACAAATTTTTTTAAAAAATAATAATTTAAAAAAGATTAATTTTTCTGTAGGAACTCAATAGACCAGTGTAGATGGTGTGGTTGGCTCGAGGAGCTGCTGCTATCTTTGTGGCAGTTCCGTTCTCTGATAGTTGGAACTAATACTGAAGCGAATGGTTCAGCTGATCTTCTCACTGTTCTTTAATTATGAATATTAATTATTCTTAATATTAAGATATATTCCCTATGCAAATCTTTTTTTTAATACCTTTTTCTGCTGTCTGCTCTGAGACCTCCTGGACTAATGAATACTCCAGCTTCCAGTTGTAAGATCCCAAGTTCAGTTGTATATATCTGCGTGTTCTTTTGCCTGCATTAGTGATGCCCATCTCTGGGCTACTAAGCAGGAGAAACAGGATGTTGTCTGAGCTTCTTGTTCTCAACTACAAACAGTTGCAATCAAAATACCAGCTGAATTGCCCATAGGGGCAGATGATTTTAAAGGGTAATCTGTCCTAATATTTCAGTTAGCTTTATTACTGTAGTTGGTGAAGAAGCAGTTCTGCTTTCTGTCTTGTAATCAACATTTATAATCCTCGTGGAAAAACTCCAGGTGTGTATATGGCACTCGGTACTAACAGTTGCTATAAAATGCTACAAATTGATTTAGAAAATTACGTAACACACTTCGAAGCTTTGTGTACTGTGCATTAACAATATTTTTGCTTTGTGTATCTCTTCGCTGAGCCATAATGGTATGTCTTTACCTTCTGTTATTGTTGTTGCACACTAGTTTTTACTAATTCGAGGAGTTTCTGCAGTATCTTTCCAGGATACCATAGGAGAAGAAAGCTTGTGGTTATGTTCTTGAGGAGGTTTTTTGGGGTTTGGGTTTGTTTTTTTTTTTTGTATGTGAAAGCTGGAGAAGAACAGTGTCCTTGTAGGATGTAGATAAAGCAGTATATTTTCCAAAAGCATTTAGTCTCCAAGCATACCAGATAATGCTGTCTAAGTCTAGCTATTATGTTGGCAGCCATAATAAGATATTTCAATAACAGAGTAAGTTCTGTTTCTTCTCTTGAGAGATCATTTTTAGGAAATGTGCAGGCATAACAGTTTTACCAAGAAAGAATAAAACAGGTTTCATGTTTGAGGAGTAATGCAGACACTGTAAAGTCAAAGTCATTATGCAGTGTTGCCAGGGAGCTTTCTTGCTCACACCAGGGTTGGATAGATTGGGATAAATGCAGGATTCTTCAAGATAGAAAGCTTAATCTGACAAAAAAAAAAGGACATTTTTTCCTCAACTAACTGTAGATTAGTTAGAATACAACATCATTGCACTGCTCTGTTGAATACTTATGAATGGTTCGCATTTACATTTTCAGCTGTGATTTGAACCTCCAGCCCAACAGAACAGAGAGCCTTTTAAAAAGGTTTTTCAATGCTAGTATACAAGTGGCTTTCAGATTTGCATCGGAGCATGGATTTAAAACTAAATATTAGCCTTTTAATTCAAGACTATATAGTTTGCACTAAAGTGACCTGTACAGTGATTTAACCCATACTGCTTGCAGCTTTATGGCATTTATGTGTAATTCTCTGCTAACTGAATTATGTTCCTGTACAGATACACATAATTATTTATGTTTAACTGCATACTGCAATTTTGTTAAATTTTTTCAACTTCTTGTATTGAAGTTTAAAATTTCTTTTTAGGCCGTAAATTCTAAACAGTAAATAGGGGCTGTTGTGGCTTCTGATTTTTTGCCGTTCCCATCTATAGTGATCTATGAAGCTGCAAGTTTACTAAGCAAGAGATGTGTTGTTCATTATACAGAAATTTTTAGCATTATCATCGGCTGTTCTTAATTCGGAAGTTAGCTGCTTCTTGAGTGTTAAATAGTTCTGAGCATTTTAACTCAAAAGTTGTAAACTTCTTGTATATCTACCTTCTTTCAGCTCTTTATCCTGAGAATCCTCAATAGCAAGGTCCTTTTTATTCAACGGAACTTGACTTATTAATGTTTCAGAGGCCTGTCTCATTTGAGGATAAAATTGAGGGATATGCTTGAGATCAAGGAGTTTATACCACAGCTAAGAAAACAAAAGCAAAAAGCACTTATCTGATAGCGTGCCAATTCCACAGCGTCACTCTCTTCCCACTGAGCAGTGTGGGTGGCAGTTTGTACCTGTACGGGCCCTGTGAATACACTGCATTTATCTCGATTATGATTGTGCTTGCAAGGCAGGCGTTCTTGCTCTGTTGCTTCATTGTTTAAGCTGTCTTTCGGTAGAATCCCAGTTAATAAATGTACAAAATGCCCCCTTCACTCTTTCTGGGTGTAAAATTTCGGATGCAGCCCTTCTAGAGAGATTGCAATTAGGACTCTAATTGAGCAAAGTTTTGTTGTTATTTGTGTTTGTTTTTTTTTTTTAAATAAACTAACATTTGAAATTCTACAAGATAAGATGCACTTTTAGATATTCCACTGAAGTGCAGTCCATGTGATTCAGAGATCCAGAGTTGATTAGACTTCAAGGTATGTGGTCAAAATGACCGTGGTTAGAAGTAATGGTTTTTCGATATGGGTAGTTTATATTCAGGGTGCTTAACATAGGCCTCGGAGAGTAACTGACTCATCCCTGATGCTAGATCTTGCTTCATACTGTAGAAGAGCAGGAAGAGAAAGCAATACTGTGGGTTTTGTGGGTTTTTTAGTTAATTTCTGCCCCCCTTCACAAGAAAAATGCTTTTGGAGAAAACAAAACACGTAGTTACATTAGCCTTAATGCAGGTGCCAGTAGATGGGGCCACTGATACTGCAGTCTCCACTTCTGAACACGAATTTTTGTCTGCCCTGTGAGAGAAGGAACGGATTCAATCTCTAATTGCCAGTTTCACAGTAATTGACCCAAGGCTTTTCCTTATTATATTTCACCTATTTAGAAATACCCAGTCTTAGTATTCTTCCCCATGAAGAAACCTTTTGTGGTCTGTGAGGGAATAACAACAGTGTGCTCTAAGACTTTAATTTTCCCCCAGATATGTTCAGTTTACAGAGATGAAATTACTAGCTCTCAGCAGACAGGTACTTGTTCAGACCAGAGTAAAACTTTATACTATTTGTCTTAAAAGAGATGCCATACAGAAATCCCCTCAATTAAAATAGAACCCCTCAATTCAGTCAAAGTCCTTTTTTTTGTTTAGCTTTTGTATGTGTGTGTGAAGTAATGAGATTTTCACTTCTTCTCTGAGAGTTAATGGCTAATGCTTAATAACATTGTAGTAATTTGCTGTGGCTAGTCATCCTTGACTATGTGTTCCAACAAGCTTGAAAAATGTAAATACTGCTTCGGTTATTGATTAACAAGACAGAATAAAAACTGTTAAATAGGTAATCGGGATACCTGCAATGTTTCACCAGGAGTTCTCTCTATCATCAGAAGGCTGCTTAGCTGTGCCTGTTTCAGAAAGTACGTTCTGATGCTTCTAATCCACAATTTAAAAACATAATTATCCCTCTTTCTGTGAGTGGATATTAAAGATCTTGGAAATGTGCTCTTGTGACATAGCAGTAGAAAGGAGAGGGGAGGCAGTCGTCTACGCCTTGTTTTGGGTTTTTTGTCATGATGCTTTTTCCAGTTTTACTTTGTACCAGGGTAGGCTTTATGTCAACTGTGGGTTTTTTAGATTTTTTTTTGGCAGCATCTTTTTTTTTTCCTTTTCCTTTTCCCTAGCAGTAGGGAAAACCTTAATCCTTCATAAAGTTTAAACTCAAGATCCATTTTTCCCTTACAGGCAATTTCTCACTTGAAGCATGCAAATGTAGGATGTTTCTCTCCACTTAAAACAGTAGGCTTCTTCCACAGTTCATCTGCTTGCGGTATTAACTTCCGTTCTGAAAATAAACGAAAGATACTTTCTTCAGCTTGTTAAGTGATATTATGAGGCCTCAGAGCAGTTGGTTTCGCTGCATTTAAAGGCGATACATGCACATTTATGCAAAGCAGCTGTGTTATATTCTGTGTCCTGTTACACAATGCACAAACCAGGTTTAAGGGCATTTATCCCATTTTTACAACCAGATAGTCTTTGATGAAAAGAAACAAACTAAGGAAAACACAAATTGACTTCCAAAATTCCCTAAGGGAAACATGTGATACTATGAAATGGGTATGCAGGCATGTAATCAAGGAAAGAGAAAAGAAAGTAAGGAAAGTTCTATAGAAAATTCTGAAATATTACCATTTGTGGGAGTACTAGCTGAGTTTTGGGCAAAAGGGTTGCCACATCGCATCTGCTGAGCTTTGTTTTATGTAATAACTACTACATTCATTTAGAAGTTCAGTGCCTTAAAAATAAAGATGCTCTTACCTTCCTGCTTATGTCTGCTGCTACTCAAAAAAAAAAAATGAATTGCAATAACAAATGGAGTTGTCTTGTAAGAATTTTTCATTGTGCATATTGAGGGGGATCTGAATTTTGTTTGTATCTGGTAATTTCTTAAATGTCAAATTCTGTAGTTAAGATGGTGTTCGACATTTCACCTATGGCAGTAGTTTTGAAAGGAAATTAACTGTGAAAGATTCCAATAGGATGTGATAGTATATCTTCTTGTGGTGCTGTTTTAAAATGATATTGCAGTCTGAAGTGTGAGCCCGTAAAATGGCATGCACATAGTTGTGTCAGTATATGCACATTCATTCTTTTCACAAGTAAAATGGTACCCATGCTTGGAGACATAAAGACATTTTTGTCTATAGATTAGTTGTCTGTTTTATCTCCTTTGTTTGCAGGTTGGATTTGCTACCATTTTATGCAAGACTGGTTGCCACACTGCATCCCTGTATGTCTGATGTAGCAGAGGATCTTTGTTCCATGCTGAAAGGGGATTTCAGATTTCATGTAAGTTTTGTTGATTTAGTTTTTTGCATTCAAATTAACCAATCTGATCGTAGTCATCCTTTGGGGAATAAAATAATATTTGATATTATGTTGATGCTAATTCTTAAATTAAGTGAATATTTTTCTGTCATCTGGGCAGATTTGTTCTAGAACACCAAATTTGTACATTTAAAAATAATTTTTTTACAACTTACCATATATATCTGCATATATATTAAAATGAACTGTACAACAGTTACAACAAAAGCTGTGCAAAAATTAGAAACTGTGCTCTGACTGTAAGTGTTAAGTTTTCTGTAAATTAATAACTTGCATTTAAAATGAGAACTGACCTATTCTAACAACATGTTCCCCACTCCAAGGTTACTGTTGTAATATAGTGATTACTATTGTAATGTAGTGCTTAATTCAAATTATTGTTTACAATGTCATCAGCAAAAATTTTCTATTCCTCACAAATGTATTTTTCAGTGTTGTTTCTTTCACTTTATTCTAAATTTTGTAATCGCATTGGTTATGGTGCACAGTGGTGATTCCTTCACTGTTTTCTGAGTTTAATGGCACAGGTTTCAGGGTTGTTGTTTTTATTTTTTTCCTAATTTTGATGTTAAAAATGTGTGTGTATTACTCAGACTTACGTAAGTCTTAACTATCTGAAGTGAACTGTTTGTTCTTGGGAAATGCTATTTCTGTTGAGGAGAAATACAATTTTGTATTTTGTGGATTATGTTTAGACATAGATACAAATTTGTACTTTGTTAGTAAAATTATGCTGTATGTCAGTAGTTTTAAAACAAAAAAGAAAAAAAATCTGCACTTTATTAAACCTGACTTGAAAAAGCTGTTAGTATTTCCTTAGGGACTATACAAGTCTTCCTATTCATATAGACACTACTTATTGATTCTAAAAATACAGAATCTGGAGTATTTAACCACTACTTCACCATGGCAAAGTGAGGGTGACCAGGTTGATGTGTGTCTATAACTGTAGGTTTGTTAGAGTACTTAGTCTTTTTGGGGGGTGAGGGGATGGGGAAAGATATTCAAAAGCTGCTGAAGAAACAAGGTTGTAGAGAGACTTTTAGGAAACTGATAGGTAAAGGTAGAGCATAAGGAACCAAGCAAATATCAAAGACTGCTGAATTCCCAAGTTTATTACGCACATTCGGGTCAAAGTAATTTATAAGAGGTAGGTATTTTTGAGACCCTAAAATCAAATACTTTTTTTAGGTAAGAAAAAAGGACCAGATCAACATTGAAACAAAGAATAAAACTGTGAGATTTATTGGTGAACTTACCAAGTTTAAGATGTTCTCCAAAAACGATACTCTCCACTGTTTAAAGGTTAGTGTTGTGACAGTCCTGTACTACTGTATATGCCTACAATGTATCCCCATCCTACTCCCCTTCATATATTGATTGCTGATGTCATCCATTAATTCATTGCATATGATATTTTAAGCCTGGATGTTTGTTGGTACTGTGTATATACAGTTTTATAGCTGTCCTAGAAGTTAGAATGTTTTAATTTTTGTAATGGTAGGAGCGTATTAAGATAAACTTCCACCTTTGGACATAACCAAATTGCTAATAATTTTCTTTGAAGTATGATAGACATTGCTGCTTATTCATCTGCTATAATTACAAAACTTTCATTATGTTGATTTCAATTAATGTTTTTATAGAGAAAATAACAGTAAGGGGGAGGGGTTAGAGGCAGAAAGCTTTCCAGTGATGCAAGGAGAGGCTTACATGCCATTTTAGCAGGTGCTTTTGTTTGTTGAAGAACAAAACAATTCTTTGGAAAGCATTAATCTCTAGGCGTATCATGTTAATTTGCATGCTGATAAACACTCAAGCTTATCTTTGATGTCAAGTCACAAATTAAAAATGGGTTTTAAAAAATAAAAGTGCCTTTTATAAAAGGTGGTTGAAGACTCACACGAGTTAAGATCACTTCCTGTGGGAATAGTTTCTATTCATTGACTCATTAGGTATTGAAGATGAATTCTTAAAAAATAAAATGTAAAGCTCTATTAGTTTTTAATTATTGCTTAAGTTAAACAATACAATTAAATTAAGATGTACTTTGAGGTTATTGTGTCCTTGTGCAGTATTATTTGGCAGTTTTCCAGCAGGAACTTTAAAACAGGTATGACTAAGTTGGAAGGGGTATGGGAGAGATTGTAGTGTTTGTTTTAATATTGTAGTCTTTTTATGCTTGGCTTAGGAAGCATCCTGTTTTTCAGGTTTCTGGAGCCTAAATTAGGGGTCTAGACTGTTCTTAATACTTTTTTAATGAGATGAATATTTTGAATTTTGTTAACATCTCATCAGTGAAATCAGTTTACCTTTTTTTCTTAAAGAATATGGAACACCACAGTAATGTAAAGTCTGGTAGATATAACTTACTGTTTTCTGCACTTGAAAAAGATGTTTAACATGCTGTGTTTTTATGTAAATGTACACCAGATGCTTCTGTCAGACTTTTCTCATCACCATATTGAAATGGCATGTACTCTGCTGGAAACGTGTGGAAGATTCCTCTTCAGATCACCAGAATCTCACTTAAGAACCAGTGTTCTTTTGGTAAGAGAAAACTCGTTATCTTACTGGGAAGGGTGTCATGCATTGAATTAAACCAATTACTACTTTTATTTTCTGACTTTGTGATGTGGTGTCACCATAACAATGATTGTGACTAATACCTTAATTGTCCGTTACAATGTTTTCGAGCGCTAGTAAGCAAAAACTTTCATTAACTTTTATCTTGAGTGCTCAGAGAGGATGAAGTTCTTGATTCTTTAATAAAAACAGAGACAAGTATGGGAGGACAATGAATCAGTTTTCCTGAAATCTTGCCCCCTCATGGAATGGGGTTGAGATGGACTGGTGTTACATATGTTCAAGTCCTAGGCTACTTTGGCACTCTCAACCTTTGTTTGTAGTCCTGTGGACTTGTATCATCTTGTTATTTATGGCCTGTCCAGTGTTGTCTCAGCTCTGAGATTGCACCTCCTGTGAGAACAGCTTTCTGAAAGTATTCTGGAGAACTTCGGTTGACCTATAAATCTGTTTATGACTTAAAAGAAAAAAAAAATAAATAGTTACATTTCTGAAGCAAAAAAGCTATTGCTTTTGAACTACAAATAATTTGGAGATAGGGCAAAAACAGAGGAGGAGGTTGAAAGAATATAGTAGCTGTACCTGAACATGCCTGAGTTACTATTTGAGGGGAAAAATGGTAGCGAATGGAACTGGAGATTATAAGATATTTCAACTGGAGGTGAAGACAATTGTGAAAGAGGTGGTTTCTGTGCCCTGCATAACAATCTGGGGTTCTGAACTTGAAGAAAAAGTTTATGAAGATACCAGAGGAGGAGGTTTTAGAAATAAGAATTGGTAAATAAGGTAGAAGTGGTATCTGTAAGTCTAGATAAGTACTGGCAAAGGTTTAAAAATAACAAGGAATAGCTTGAGGTCTATTTTAGTGTAGGAATTTGAGCCCTGAATAATATGTTTACTGGTTTGAGAGACAATCCTAAAACTCTCTGTCCAAAGCAAGACACTGAGTCAAACACGGTCAAAGAAGTTCATTAAAGATAGATACTATCAATAGGAAATTGCATTAAATTAAAAGCAGCTTAAGCAGATGCAGACCAACTAATAGATGGTGGTGTTGTATTAGATGTCTGACTAGATGTTTTAATATTCCGTTCAAATCCATGCACTGCAGGAAGAATATAGACATGTATCTGCAGTAAAGACAGTAGTCCCTATGTTTTGGGGAGAAAGTGGACATAGTTTGCCTTCTGGAAGGGAGCGGTTTGAGTGTTTGGCATCTCTTTCTAGAGACACAGCTCTTAAGCTGAATATCACTCTCTGCGCTGTATTTATCTCCTTTCTTATCAACACAGAGGCTTATGCTTGACAGGTCTTTCTCTTGAATCTATGGCTTCCCTTCTCATGCTGTAGAGTTAATGGAGAAACAGTTGTTGCATACTTGGGTATATTGTTGTACAATTTCTTTTCCACAAAATGCTGTTTCTTTCTGAACTTCTTTGAATGTCATAGCATTTATTGTGGTGGTAGTCACAAGAGGAAAGAGATGAGCAAATTAACTGCAAGTTCTTGGCTCATGCTTTTTGTTGCAGTGTACTTTGTATCTTGAAAGGTTTGAATCTCTCAGTTTTCTAAAGGTTTGCCAGCTGATGTGTTTTATTGTTAAATACTTGATTATGGAAAGGAATATATTTTTCCCCTGAAAACACTGTTCCATTATCTTTAAAAGACACTTTAGTCATTGCTACCATTTTTTGTAGTTACTAAAAATTTTAGAAGTCAGGAAAAATTAAATAACTTAACCAGAGCTGCTTTTCATAACTGACTGCTTTTATTCTTATGCAATACAAAAATGGTGATTGTTAGCTGTATTGCTGAAATCTGCTGGATGAGTGCTAAACACGACTTAACTGTGAAGTACAAGACAAACCACAAACACTGTTTCAATAACTAAAGCTTAGGACCTCACAAAGTTTTGGATAAGTAGTCTTTTCTTATGCATTGAGGAACCAGGAGAAGAGAGATGGCAAATAAGTTTGGACTATCTATTGATTAAGATGTACAATAGGCTAAATAGATTTATATTCTACAACTATCTTAATAGCTGCATCTTCTAATGTTGCCCTATAGAAACGGTAGAGATTAATTTTGATTTAAATAGTATACAAATTGGATCATACTCTTATGGTGCCAGTTAGTGTGAGCTGTAGAAAAGATTAGTCCCAAAGCTAGCTAATTACGATCTTGTTGTAAAAATCTAGGTAAATGTAAAGCTGATCTTATCGCTGACTCTTATGGGTAGAATTAAGGCCTGTTGATCTTCCAAATAATTACTGGTCTTAATCTTTACTGCTGACGGTATATTATGTGATAAGATGCCAAACAGGCTGTATGTCTCCTATTAAAGACAATATTACTTTTTCCTGGAGTGGAAGAAAGTCATAGTTAAGAATGAATTTTAAAAGTAATTAAGGGAAAATTAATTATTAAGAAGTAAAGCATTTTAGAAGAGTGTCGCAAACTTAGTAGCACCAAGTGACTTATTCCAGAGAAACGTTTAATGATCACATTCTGGTTTTGTAGATCTACTATCATGTTTTGCAAAGTATTTAAAGATTCTGTTTTTATCAGAGCAATGTTTATTTCTGTTAATCATTCTTCTTGGCAACTCTTTCAAATTTCATGTCCTTTATGTAATTTGAAATATTAATGTAAAACTAACTTGGCTTTAGGATTGGTCTGTTGATAAATGGATTATTTGAATTGGTGCTTTGGAAGGAAGATCAGCATTATCTTGATCTATGTTTCTGTGACGTAAGCATGTTAAAATGTCAAATTCTTGTGTTATGTTGTTGTGGTCTTGTTAAAAGACTTTTTAAAATTTTGGTACTAAAAACCTTCTGATGTGTTTTTGACCCTTTACCTTAGACAGTTGTGTCAAATTGTCTTTTTAAGCTTTAGGGCAAGACAACTTGTATTTATAAACATGTAGAACTTAAGCTACATGGTGGCTCATTTCTTGGGGTGACTCCTTTTATAGAGAAGTTGAAACTGTGCAAGAATGTTGTTTGTACAGACAGAGGCTGTGACAAAGTAATTGTAGTTAGAATGAGCCTGTGTTATTTCACTATAACAACAGTATGCTTCCAAGAAATTTAAAATTTTGATTTTGAACTGTTGGAACAAGTAGCAGAGCGGTGTAGGTAGTAAAGGGAAGGAGGAGCTGAGCAGTTTCAGTATTTTACTACAATATGTTAATTTAAATGTCAGTCATGCTGAACTGCTGTTCTGAATTGGGCTTTTCCTGCTGCTTAGGTTTTACTTGGTGACTTCTTTTTTTTTTTTATTGTTGCTGCTTTGCAAAAATTCTATTTCTTGCAATGCAAATGGGTCTTACAAGGTTGGGGGTGGGGGCCAAGACTACTAGCCAGAGGAGCAACTCCTAATTCTCACCAGATTTTCTTTTGAAATGCACCTGCAATATATGTTATGTGCAGATAGGTTTTGTTGCTCAGCAAGAAAAAAACCAAACCAACCCTTTTACGATTTTAACTTGGACGTTTTAATGTTGTTTGTGATCTCTTTTTATCAAAGGAAAACCAGAAACCTAATCTTCAAATGTGATGCTTTATCTTTGTAGTTCTTCATTTTAGCCTAGTGAAATGAAGACTCAAAGTAGTTAATTAGCTTTAAGTGCTTTAGACTGCAGGTCTTACTTTTTTCTTCTGAAATGTGTCAAAGTTTTTGTTATTGTAGGCAGTGTATTGTTATGGTTTCTCTTTCCTGCCTGTCCATCTGACTTGATGCCTTAAATGAAAAAGGATTGAAACACACACAGTTGCTTAAAATGATGATGACTTTTAACAGAGATTAAGACTAATACCATCCACTTAGAATACATACTTGGGATTGCTCAAAAAACTCATAAATTACAGTAATTCTGAGACTTGGAGTAGTACATATTGTCTGTTCTGGGAGCCTGTTATTTCCAGTATAATGTGCAACTTTTATAACAGGAAAATATACAAATTATATAGTTTTAGGGTTTTTAAAATTTTATTTCTCAGCCCTTCTGCCATTTTCTCTGTTATGCTTTCCTTTGCCCCACTTCATTTTTCAGTTTATAGTAAAACATAATAAATGTCATTAAGGCAGCAAAGATGTATTTTCTTGTGATGCATCTAGAAAAGGTGAAAAATTTACAAAGGTAATATTAACATTTATGATGCAGCAAGGTTTTGGGACTTTCTACTGTAAGTGGTTTTTCCTCATGTAAAACATTTTACGTACTCGATTGTTAAAAGTACTGTGCATCTGTAAATCACCTGTAGGTAAACTTGCTACTACTTGACAGGAATTTCCCATTTGGAAAGGAACAGTCTCGGTTAGGGAATCAAAGGAGAGACCAATTGTGTCATGGAAAAGGTTAAAAATGAAAGGCCTTTAGGGGTGGTGTAAGATTGAGACCTTCCTGGCAATGAATTTATACAATGTAGGAGGAAAATTACGTTATTTGTTGGGTTGCTATGTTACACAAAACTACTCTTCCTCATTGAATTAGCGGCTGAAACTCGAGGTTAAGGAGCTGTTTTGAGTATGTTTACATTTCAGTTGAACTGAACCACTGCTTTGTAAAAGAAACTTTAAATTGAAGTTTAGTGGAATGTCCACCAGCATGAAAAATTGTTCTTTTTCACCAATGATCAAAGAAGATTTAAACTCTTTTCATTAGTTTACTGGACTGCATGAATGTATATACTAACATTTGTGTGGAGTGATAAAACAGTACTTACAACAGTACTTATTTTTGTTTGTCTGTTTGATGCTGTAATTTAACTGTGTAGCCAACCTCTATTAAATAATAAAGTCTAAACCAGTGCTGTTTCTTTTCCTGTTTAACCAACCTTAGAGCGATTTAGAATACATGGGATCATACGATGTGCATAAAAATGTAATGCAACTTACAGAATTACACACACATATACATATAAATACACATACTCATATTAAAAATTATTTTATGATGGAATTAAGCTCATCCTCATCTTTAACTGTAAAAATCAGTAGCTTGGAACAGCTACTTTAGTTCTTGTACAGAATTTTTAAATACAAGAAATTTTTAAAACCCACAAAATAAATCTAAAAGTACATGTCCAAAATGAAGTGTGGAGAAAAGATTGTATTCAGTGAACAAAATTAGGACAATCCTGACAATTAAGCACAGTAATTAGTGTTGATGTAGTAATCTTTTACATGTCTGATTTTTCCTGAAATACTGCTTTATGGCAGGTACTGTTTTTCTTTTCTGCTTGGGTAAACAGCAACAACGGAGCATGTAATAAAAAAAATGCTATTGCCTAAACCACTGAAAAGTCATGTGAAACCATCAATATAAACTCTCTGGAGTTGCATACTGATGTAAAAAGTAGATTGCCACTCTTAGGATGATTCACTATGCTTGTGTCAAGACATCAGTATTTCAGCTACAAAATCGTGTTTTGAACAGAGTTGCTAATAATCTTATTAACCATTTATCTAAACAGTAACATTTAGATTTCAATTTAAACTTTAAATGCTTTCCTGAAACCTTTTTCACAACAGGTGAACCGTTATAAAAATAGGGGTTGTAATGAAAAATGACCTTGGAAATAGCAACACAGAACCACATACATGCTTTGTCCTTTCTTCTTTCTACTCAAGCTTTTAACTTATTTTCTGCAACCTTTCATGTTTCCTTTATCCCAAATGTAACTGTAAAAGCCTTTGGCTTCAAAAATGTAGTAAGTCAATATCTTTAACTGATCATTTGCATTTATTTCCAGGAACAAATGATGAGAAAAAAACAAGCAATGCATCTGGATGCACGCTATGTTACAATGGTAGAAAATGCCTACTACTACTGTAATCCCCCTCCAGCTGAAAAAACTGTGAAGAAAAAACGTCCTCCTTTGCAGGAATATATTCGTAAGCTTCTTTACAAGGATCTCTCCAAGGTCACCACAGAGAAGGTAAATCTTTTTGAAATCTTTAAGACAGATTTTATTGGAAGTGATACAGTGCTAACTTTTGAAGGGCCTGGGAAGGGTTGTAATTTTTTTAATTGCAAGGAAGAGGAATCATGTTTGTATCACTGACTGTTAAGATAGTTTAATTTCTTTTATTGTAACACATGGAAGCTCCAGTCATGGACCTGCATTCTCCACAGCATTAAGTGCTGAACAAATATTGAATAAAATGAGATTCTTTGTGCTAAGTATCTTGTGTTCAGAGTAAGAGAAGAAGACTAAATACAGACTGTAAGAGCAAGGAGATTATGGAACATATTTGGACAGCTTGATTAGTAGCTGGAGGACAGCAGTTGGATTACATATATAAAGTTTTCCGTAGCTACTGCAGATCTGGAGGATGCTTGAAAAAGTGAATGAAGTTGCTTGCACATGCTTACAGGGATTTCATTCCAACTGTGAGAGACAGGGGATGACAGTGAGTATCTTGATACTGCCTGCTAAAATGTTAAGCTTGTTTTAAAATTTGGTTTAGGTCCTGAGACAGATGCGTAAGCTGCCTTGGCAGGATGCGGAAGTAAAAGACTATGTTATATGCTGTATGATCAACATCTGGAATGTGAAATACAATAGTATCCACTGTGTAGCCAACCTCTTAGCAGGTTTGGTCCTTTACCAGGAAGATGTCGGAATTCATGTTGTGGATGGAGTACTAGAGGATATTCGACTGGGAATGGAGGTAAACCACCAACATTCTTATTAAGCTATACTCACCTATTTGTGTTGAAAGGAAAACGGTAAAATAGTCTTGCTTATAGAAAGGAATCCTTGGATTCTGGATTTTTGTCTGATGACTTTTCTACCTCAGTTGTTTGCTTTATGTAGGTTTATTTAAATTGAAAAAACAACACCCCTCGCAAAACCCCAACAAACTGCTAAGATTACTAGGACAGTTGTTTTGCCCCCATTATCGTAGTAAGAGCGTACAATTTATTCTTTCACAGCATAGTCAGATTCACGCAACTTCAAGTAACTTTGGAGACTAGTCCATCTTTTGGTAGATGGTATAATTACAAGAATAATTGGGCAATGAAAAATCATCATAGGTTTAAGATAAAGTGTATGCTAAATGTATTTGAGCTTTATAATAACTACTAGTTGACTAACTTTCATAACTACTTTTTAATGTTTAATTTTGTGTAATGTATGTAGCCATAAATAACCATCTTTTATTGTAATGAATTCTATCACATTTTTATACTGCTTTTTTTCTTAAAGAAAAAAAAAAAGAACTCCAACAAACCTTTTACAAAGATTCTATTGTGTTTGCATGATAAAGTGAATTTTTTGTTCTTTTTTGATAAAGGTTAACCAGCCAAAGTTTAACCAACGGCGGATCAGCAGTGCCAAGTTTTTGGGGGAGCTTTACAATTATCGAATGGTGGAATCAGCTGTAATATTTCGAACTCTATATTCTTTCACATCATTTGGTGTGAACCCTGATGGTAGTCCTAGTCCACTGGACCCTCCAGAGCATCTTTTCAGAATCAGACTAGTTTGTACTATCCTTGATACCTGTGGGCAGTATTTTGACAGAGGATCCAGCAAACGAAAACTTGATTGCTTCCTTGTATATTTTCAGGTATTCTCAACTAAATTTTATATAGTTCTGTAGATTTCTTGAACAAGCTAACGTAAGTCAGTCTGTTATATATTTCTCTTATTGTTCTCTAGCACTGTAATTTTTAGAACGCTGTCTATCTGATAACAGTTTTATTTTAAAGTGGCGTCTATGTTCAGTTACATGTAGATGTTACTGTTCCGACAAACTTGCAGAACACTGGGGTAGCAGTTGTTGCACTGAAATGTTTAGATTCCCCCCTTCAGGGGGTCTCAGCAAGTGGAAAAATAGGCTGACAGAAACCTTGTGAATTCCAGCAAAGGTAGGTATCAAGTCTTCCAGTTGGGAATAGCTCCATGCAACAATACCACCTGGCACTGACTACCTAGAAAGCAGCTTTGCAGGAATAGAACTGTGACTCCTGGACTGTATGAGCATGACATTAAGTTTGCACCATTAAGGTGATGAAGGCCAACAGCATACTATGTTGTCAAGGGTGTAGCCAGCGGATTGAGCAAAGTAGTATGGTTTTGTGTGGGTGTTGTGGGTTTTTTTTGTTTGTTTTTCCCTTCGCTTCTGCTTGGCATTTGTGAGCCCACATCTGGAGTACAGTTTCCAGTTCAGGGCTTCCTGGGAGATGAGAGGAGACACATCAGCAGGCTGAGTCCAGTGGAGGGTCACCAAAATGATCAGGAGGCTCTCAGTGCTCACATTGTGGGTTTGCTGAGCTTGGAGAAGAGAATGCTAATTAGGTTGCTGTCCTCAGCTAATAGTGTTTGTAGAGAAGGAGTCAAGTACTGCTCAGGCATGCACGGTGAAAGGGTGAGAAGTAATGGTCACAAGTTGCAGCAGGGAAAGTTCTGACCCAGTAGATGTAACAGAGAGGGGAAAGGATTTCATAACGGGAGTGTTTAAACACTGGAATGGGTTCCTCAGAAAATGGGGAATTCTGGTCCTTGGAGTTCATGCTAAAACTCTTTGGACTTAATTCCTTTTTCTTTCTACTTATATCTTTAAATTATACTAAAACAAGGATATTAAGAAATAAAAATTAAGGTGATAACGACTTATTTCAGACCTTCAGGATGCATATCCTTCATCTGTATATGAGATGTAAAATGATGTTTTGAAGTACAGTATGGTCCTGTTTTTAAATCCAAAATAAACTTGTTGGTGAAAAAGTTCTTTTATTTTTGTTACACCTCCAATTTCAACAAGCGTTCCTTTTGACCATGTCACCTTTTAAGTAAAGAATCTGTTGCTCATACTTCATTTTCAGATGCAATTTTTGCAACACCTTTGTTCCCAGATTCTACTGTTACATTCACTTAAGAGCAGCATTTATTTTTTACAATTTTATTGAGGGCTATGCGTTAATTTGTTATAAAGCAAATTGGTTAGTCACTTCATGCTAGCTGCAGTCTTAAAACTTTTTGAGATGCTTCCTCCCTTTTCCCCATAATGTGCCTTTGGAGGAATTCATTTTCTTGGAAATATATGGAGGAAGGAATTGAAAGCTGCCCGATTGTTAAGTGCTCATCTTTCATAGAAAGAATCTACCCTTAGAAGGCGCTTTCTTTTTCAGTGCTTTTTTGCTCAGTCTTCATACTTCTGACAATTGTTATGATAAAAGGAGCATATTCTTAATGTTTGTGATATCCAATCAAACAGTGTTTAGTGATACCAAAATATCTAGTAGTTGTATGAAATAGGATGTGAAATCTTTTGCTTTTTGTACCATACAAACATGGCTAGGCGTTACAATCTTCTTAAGTTAAATAGTTCATGAATGTCAGTGTGCATATAATTTATTTGAATATTTTGTATTCTAGCGATACGTTTGGTGGAAAAAAAGTCTGGATGTTTGGACAAAAGACCACCCATTTCCTATAGACATAGACTATATGATCAGTGATACACTGGAACTGCTGAGACCAAAGATAAAGCTCTGTAATTCTCTGGAGGAAGCTATCAGACAGGTGCAAGACTTGGAACGAGAATTCTTAATAAAATTAGGTAAGAAGATGTGCAAGGGAAATGAGGTCTTTTTGACAATTCCTATATTTCTTAAAATTATCTTTTGTATGATGATAACAGATAACTATTGTTATTCTCATGATATGATCTTTTTATTCTCATAATAAAAATATTTTTGTAACTTGTTTGCATTTTTCTGATCACCATAGAGATCATATAGAATCTCCATAACTCTGTTAATACAGTCGCATTTGGAGAGGGGGTATGTGTATGTGTGTGTATATATATATTAGTATCTGGAGTAGTATTGTGCAAATGAATGATGAAGAAAACCATGAATTTCATCACAAAAATTTAGGAAGCACGCTGTACTACAAAAAGCAAGGAGTATCTCCACGCTCAATTACTGCAGCCTGTTGGAAACTAGCTTGATCATTTTGGTAAATCAGTTGCTTGCAACTCTGTGTTCCTTCCCCAGTTCTGGATTTGACTAAAGTGGCTGTGTCAAAGTAAGCATTACTGTAAGACTACAGTAAAAGAATATATTTTCTTTTAAAACTGTCAGATATTTTGAGTCATACACTTCGTTTGGAATAATTTTGAATGGGCTTTGTGTTTCAGTAGGAAGGAGGATCATAGAATCATAGAAGGGTTTGATTGGAGGGGCCCACAAACATCATCTAGTCATCTCGTTCCAATCCCCCTGCCATGGGCAGGGACACCTTCCACTAGATCAGGTTGCTCAAAGCCTCATCCAACCTATGGATGACTTCCTTTTCATGAATTGGAACTTTGTTTGGATTATTAAAGGGTTTTTTTCTTAAAATGTGTCTGTTGGCTAGGTTATGTGCTAGCTTGTAGTTCCTGCTAAGATTACAGTGTTGTATATTTATAAATCTTGCTGTGTTAAAAATCAGTTAATTTCAGGAGAAAAAAGTTGGGCTTGCAGCACAGGACAGTTGACAAAATACTGGTTAGTGTGTATCTAAAACTACTATCATCATATTAACTTTAAACCTTTTGTACATATCAGTTCTTACTAATTATTGGCTACTACTGTGCTCCTTTCTCGTTAAATGGAGTTGTTTTGTAATCTTCTGTTTTTATTTGAAGACAACCTTGTTCCTTTAAAGCTTTTATATGTAAATTTTACACTTTATAAATGTTAATTAGAGCCTTAATAGCACTTCATCTAATTAGATAAGTTCAATTTTTAAGAATAATCTTTTAATCCAGTGGGATGAGTATGTGTAATTACCAGGTAAAACGTTCTAACTTCTGTTTTAGGAGGAATTAATCTTTTTAATATGCTATTCGTTTAATTGACATGCCTTAAAACTACCTATGCAGTAACTGAAATGCCGATAAAAATTCCTTATGGTATCATCTAAATTACTAGCTTTTATGGTCTCAAAATGGTAACAAAGAAGTAATTTACAACTAGCTACAGAAAGTGTAATATTCTTTTGAAAGATAGTCAGCACTTCCTTCCTACAAATCATAAGAACTTCTCTGAATCACCACCACTATAGCAGTTGGATTCAGGGTAGGTAAGGGGGACATTTGTGGTCACTGAATGTGAGCAAGTGTTGGAGAACATTTTATAGTGTTTGTTTTGGCACAAGCAAAGCCCATCAACAGTACAGCCTCTACTATAGGGGGCTGTGTTGTGTGTGTCCCGTCGTGTGTCGCCCCCCCCCCCCCCCCACGG